>NW_026000211.1:21852337-21882456 GCF_001458135.2 Marmota marmota marmota | reverse complement strand
TGTTATACAAAATTACATATAAGAGGTTGTGAGGGGAATGGGAAAATAAACAAGGAGAGAAATGAATTACAGTGGATGGGGTAGTGAGAGAAGATGGGAGGGGAGGGAGGGGGGATAGTAGAGGATAGGAAAGGTAGCAGAATACAACAGTTACTAATAGGGCATTATGTAAAAATGTGGATGTGTAACCGATGTGATTCTGCAATCTGTATTTGGGGTAAAATTGGGAGTTCATAACCAACTTGAATCTAATGTATGAAATATGATATGTCAATAGCTTTATAATGTTTTGAACAACCAATAAAAAAAAATAAAAATAAATAAATAAATAAAAAGAAAAATACCTTCAAATATAATCAGTCATAGTAGTGAAAAGTGGTACAATCTCCATGGGGAACAATTAGCATATATCCTCCAAAATTTTAAATATCTACATGTGTTGGCTCAACAATTTCTTTTCTAGTCATATAACCGAAAGATAAACTCACACATGTGATATGACATGTATGCAAACTATTTATCTTAGTATGATTTAATTGAGAAAAGATGAAAAAACTTAAATATTCATCACCAGGAAACAAACTAATAATTATTATCTCCCTAGACTATATGCTACAGTATGGCCTTTAAAAAGAATGTGACAACTTTAATTTTACCAATATAGCATATCCAAACCCATTGGTAAATGAAAAAAAGCAAAGTATAGAACACGTGTGCAAAAATAAAAGTAGGCAGATAAATGTTGTTTTATATATAAAATACGTTTAATACAGTATATATGTAAGTACTTATATATGATAAAATTGCAATACTATATATAGTTTCACATGTAGACAATATTCACAGTCATATTCGTGTATCAGGAAAATATTTATTGAAAGCCTACAATGCAAAAGACACTGAGAATATTACAGCCAAAAGAAAGGTAAAGTTTTCACCTAATGGAATGGAATGTGAATAAAAATCATATATAAATAAATGGATAAATAAGTATAATAATTTCTGACATTGGTTAAAAGCTAAGAGGAAATTAGCCAATGTCTCAAAGCAGGATCCTGAATAAAGGACAGTCTTATTTGATGAGCATAATACTCTTAAAACATTGACATCCATGCCAAGGGACAAAAGAGTGGAAAGGGCCTTCTGTCTACTGGTCCCCCATTTCCACCACGTCAACCCAACACCTGGCTTGATACACGTATACAATCTGGGTCAGTCCTTGCTCAGCCCCTGACTTTTAAGATTCTCTTAATGGAGAGGCATTAGATTGGGGGTCAGAATAAGCCTCGTTAAATACATCCGAATCTGTATTGATGAATCAATATGTTTATGTGGATCTCAGGATGGTTCAAATACAAGTTCAAGAAGTAAATCTAAGGTATTAATCTGGCCCAAACTTCTAAGCTAACAGGAGGATTTTAGTCCACTGGGGAATCCTTGAGCACAGAGAAGTAGCCCAATGTTCAATAATATTCTTGTGCCTGGCCTCCCTTCCACAGGTCTAGACCCCAAGGGATTCAAACTGCAGAATAACGACAAACTATCATCCCAAAGAAAAGGGGGTTGTTTTCTGAGTTCTTGTCCCCACGTCATTCCCTCTTTCCCTCCCCCAGCCACCACATTTGCTAACTTCTCATACTCTTGTTCCTAAGGCAAGCCAAGCACAAAACCACTATTCTAATTAATAAGCATTCTCCACTTTCACCATTGTTGTCTGAAAATGCAAAAACCTCCCCCTGGGGTGTTTAATTTATACTCTTAAAATAGTTTATTTGCCTTTCTAGAGGGGTACAACTCAATCTCGTTTTAGGAGGGCACTCTTTTCCCTTGAGCCATCTCATATAAACTATCATGATGATGCTTGTGTTAGAAATAAATTTAGCCTTATAAAATGTGCTCATTAGACATCCTTTTTATGCCAACGATGATTCTAAAATATTTTATATACCTTCTCATTGCTTTTACGAGACAGCTACATTAGAGACTGCTCCTCACTTCTGAACCTGCAAAGTGCTTCAAAGTCTAGTTGTATTTTGTATCTGAAATGTGACAGACGCCTTTTTATGACACACCATACACCTCCAAGTACACAAGAAAATATCCAGAGTTGTTCCTGAAGGGATATTTCCCCTAGAATATTTAGCCTAGGTGACATAAAAATATCCATTTTAATTCCACATTCCCAGAATTGATCTTCCAAAGAAAATATTAAAATGACTCTAAACTCATTCAGAAACTCAAAGATAAACAGAAACAGCTGCTAAATGTCCCACAAGTCAATCTGAGATTCATTTCAATTACCTAACAAAAGGTACCTCAGGTGTAACAGAGCATTTTCAAGTTAAATTTTATGTCTTTTAGATATAAGCCTAGCAGCAAGTATGAATTCCTTCCAGTTGTTACTTCCTTTATGTCTGATGGCATTTTCCTAATTCCCTATTTAATTTTATTTTAACTTTTATAGATAGTTGTAAACTGAGCAAGTTATAACAATTTACAAAGCATTCAGCACCTATGTTAAGGTCAATTTGACTTCCTACTGAAATCTTCTTTTAATATTGAGACTTTTTTCCTAACTTTTTATTTTTCTGTTGCTCTTTTCCCTAACCAAAAAAGAAAAAAGAAAGAAATTTACTCTAATCATTCTAATGCTTCTGACTTGACCAAAACTCCTTCCTCCTTTCCAAATTGTGAGAGTCGAAGTTCTAAATATAATTCCTGCTTTCCACAACACACACACTTTCACAATTGTGCATGTTGTCATATGCCCTGTCCTCTCTTATGGATGTCAATATGTGGCTACATGACCACGACTGCAGCCCTCAACATATTGCAAAAAAGAAAGTTCATCCACAGGTAGACCATATTATCCGATCACTGTTACTGAACACATATTATATGCCACCAATAGACTCTGTCTTAGTCCTTACAACCACCTTATGAAGTCAATACATTACTTCAACTTTATAGAAAATGAAAAAGGGACTCAGGAGAGAGTGGTCACTTCCCAATTCACAGCTGGTCCACTAGCACCCTATCATAAAAGTATATCCACTTCTCTTCAAGATACAATAACTTACAAATGCCAATATGAACTTTTCAAAAAACGTTCACATTCTTTTTATTTTGGTGAAACATCTTCATATGGAATATTGCTTAAAAATTAATCAAAAATAAATAAAATGTTTAATGAATTTCTAAACTGAAGCAAGGAAAACTCTTTGCTTTTTCTTGGTGTTTGTTGCAATGATATTTATCCGAATCGTGTTGGACTGAGGTGCTAACTTCAAAGCTCATTTTCAGCAGTCTTGGACACCCAAACCCTTACCGTTCAAGAAGAAGGTTTTATTTAAAATGTCTGCCTTGTAAAAAGACAAAACCCAATTCATTCCAACTTTGAAGATAGGGGGAAATAGCAAATTGTGCAAGCAAAATGTGAAAAAGTCAGAGAACGGCTAAATCTCTTAAAAGTTTCCAGACCTTAAGAACTTCTAGGAGCCTTCTCTGATTCTCCACCCTCTATGACTCTGATTGCCCACTTAGTTCCCTCCCACAAACACTTCAGGCCACCGACAGCTCTCAAATCTTCCTTTTCTGCTTGGCCACCTTCGAGGTGGTTCAAATCTGATGAATCTTGGGAAAGGACGTTGATTCGCCCGTCTTATTATTTTGAATAAACCAACAAGTTATATTGGTTTTCAATTCTATTCTCCACCTCAATCACTGTTTTAAGACTGCTTGATGTTACCCTAAATACGAACACTGCATCTTAAAAGCAGATCTTATGATCAACAGTTCCTCTAAAACTGTCACTACCCTGACATCTAGAAATTTGTTAAACATAATATAGTTTGGGCAGGATTTTTACATACTGACTTAACAGAGCATTTCTTACATTAAAGCCTTCAAAGTTTGCAGATGCATTTTCTAATTTCTGATTTCTAATTTCCTGACCACCATTTTTACTTACTGATCAGGAAATATCAAAATAAGCTATCACCTCTCTCTCTCTCTCTCTGTCTCTCTCTCTCTCTCTCTCTCTCTCTCTCTCTCTCTCTCTCCAAGAATAATCTCAAAACCCAGGTTTCTGAGACCAAGACAGAAAAATAGTGTGGGTGGATAAACCACCCCACACCTTCTGTAGATCAAGTCAGACTATAAGATGCAGTTTTTCTTACATTTAGCCCAGAGAATAATAACAGACGTGGCTTTTCTCAGTACTTACGAAAGCTCTTCAGGTTAACAATGTTTTAATTTCTAATTAGATGGTAGCGTCTTTGACTAGCTAGTCCTAAGGTTTTCAGTCTTAGCTTGCTCAAGTCATGCCATTCAGTTAGAAAGTTATTTTCCAATCCCAGAAAATTACTGTTATATACAGTGTCTTATATTTTTAACATCAGCCATTGCTTCATTTTATAATAAGCTACTTGTGACTGGGAAAAAAGTCAAAGTAACTTCTTATTTTGACATTTGTATTGAATAGTCTAGGTATCACAACTTATTTTTTTATTTTTTATTCTAATTTGTTAAATATGACAGAAGAATGTATTACAATTCGTATTACACACATAGAGCACAATTTTTCATATCTCTGGTTGTATACAAAGTATGTTCACACCATTCCTGTTTTTATACAATGCTTAGGGTAATAATGTCCATCTCATTCCACCATCTTTTTTACCCCCTTGCCCCTTCCCCTCTCCTCCCTCCCCTTTACCCTATTCTAGAGTTTGTCTAATCTTCCCATGCTCCCCCTCCCAACCCCACTATGAATCAGCCACCTTATATCAGAGAAAACATTTGGCATCTGGTTTGGGGGGATTGGCTAACTTCACTTAGCATTATATTCTCCAACTCCATCCATTTACCTGCAAATGCCATGATTTTATTCTCTTTCATTGTTGAGTAATATTCCATTGTGTATATATATCACATTTTCTTTATCCATTCATCTACTGAAGGGCATCTAGATTATTTTTAATAGCAGTCATAGGATGGGTAATCATAAAGCAATTGAGTTGTCTGTAATAAACATTAATTTGTATTAATAAGCCAATAATTCATTCAATCATCCATTCATTCAAAAATACTGAGCACCAACTATTTTAGGCATGACAGTCAGACACAGTGATTCTTATCCTTGTTGTAAACAATGTACACAATAAATAAGTGAGATATCTACTGAGTTAGAAGGTGGTCTGTGCTATGAGAACAGAAGCAAAGAATGGTGATGAGCACTGAGAGTCCAGGGTAAGAAGGTCTTTGGAGCATGAGTGTTCAAAGCTAAGACTTGAAGAGAATGAGGTATTTTGCCATGTGAAGCACTGGAAAAAGAAAATTATAGCAGAGGGAAGAATCAACAAATGCCCTAAGGTAGGAGAGTACCTAGCTTGTGGGAAGAACAGAAAGAAGCCCAGGATAGCCTGAGTAAAAAGAGAAAGGAGGGAGAGATGAGTAGTGGATGAAGAGAGAGACAGCAATTTGGGAAGTAAATGTATTCATAAATATTTTTTGACAGTTTAGATCACTATTTCCATATAGAATAGTATGCTTCATTTACATTGAAAAATGTTCTTTTATTATGCTCCTGACGATCAATTTCTTACTAAAGCTAATTTTATATTCCGTGTAACCAGTATAATTGTATGATTCCATTCAATTTAACATTCTTTATGTCTAAATTCCAGTTTGTGGCTCATATTAAAAAGTGATTTTAAAATAAGGCAAACATTCAATTATTCAGTCAATTTGAGCTACATTATGTTTAAAAACCTCTATGTTCATTCATGGGTAAAATAACATTTCTTTAAAATATTTATGTTGTCAAAAAGAAGACACATTATTTGCAAATGTAAAACATTTCTCTAAGAATTAGATACTTTAAGAATGGCATGACATAGTTTTTTTTTGAAGACTATCATCACATCATTCTGCCAGGAATGTTTTTTAAAAATATAAACCTGCTTAAAATATAAATATATAAAATGTCTTTCAAAATAAATGTATACTTGATAAATACCACAACAGCTGTGCTTTCTGAGTGAACTATGTTCCCACACTGTTATCTAAACATATCACTTACTGTGTCAGGATGTGGATATTTCTACTGAAATACATACAGTTTCATGAAGAAGAATGAAAAAAATGAAGAAGTGTACAGCGATATCCATGGTAGAGAAATGAAAATAGCTTTTAGGTTTGGAAAGATCAAAATGATACATTTATGGTAAAAAAGCAAGATGGCCTTGGGTTGTATGAAGCAACACTATGTTGGAAAAGCCTAGAAGCCCTCTGTACAAGGAGGAGCATACACATAATTAAAACAAGAGGTGATTATACCCAACCACTTAACAAATACTTGAATATTTATTATGTTCTGAGCCCTCCTTAGATACTTGAAGATATAGTAATGAATTAAATAATCACAGAACCTATAATCCAATGAGAGAAAGCAAATACTAAATGAATCGTACAAATAAATTACTTAATTATGGTTATTATAATTGCAGCCTCCATTTGAAAGAAACCTTTATAAGTCCAGAACATTGAATCAGTCACACATGATTCCAGTAAAGGATTTCAGGCATACAGTAAGTGCTCACTGCATATTTATTGACTCAATCACAGCACTTCCCACTGAGGGGAATGTGTTCCAACACACCCAGTAGATGTTGAAACCACAGGTAACACCTATTATTATATGTACTATGTTTTCTTCCTAAATACAAGCATACCTATAATAAGATTTAATCTGTAAGTTAAGCACAATAAGAGATTAACAATAATAAAATAGAATGATCGTAACACTATGCTAGAATAAAAGTTGTGTGAATGTGCTCGCTCGCTCTCTCTCTCTCTCTCTCTCTCTCTCTCTCTGTCTCAATCTGGAATTCTTCATTTAATATTTTTAAATTATTGTGGTTGACCATGGGTCACTGAAGCCATGAAAAACAAAACCATGAATAAGGGAGAACTACTAAAATGAAAGATGTAGAAGGAAAGTACAGATGGAATGAGAGCATACAATAGGAGTCCTGACCAAATCAAAGGGCTCAGTTGTAACAGTTAAGCTAAAATCTGGAAAATAAGTAGGAAGTAGGAAAGCATTATGAAAGCAGGAAGGGGGTGAGGGAGGTAGAAATCCCTTTAGAGAGAACATGGCAGCAAGCCCTGAGGAGGGGAAATTTGCTCCCTTCTGAGGATTTAAATATAGCTCTGGCCAGGGGAATGAGAGAATAGTGATTGAGTGACAAATAAGACTTTGCAAGACTGGAAAACTTATTGAGGAGTTATAATTTTACCCTAAGACCAATAGAAAACCACTGATGGATTTTAATGAAGGCATAATATGCTCAGATTTATGTTTTTAAGTGATCATAGTGATAGTACAGACAAAAATAAATAAATCGGGGTTCTTTCTTGACACTGAATTTAATGTTTAAAAAATCCAGGCAGAAGTATCCTAAATTTGACTTTGCTATTTAAAAAAAAAAAACTGATAGAAAGAATTTTAAGAATAAGGAGTAGGTTAGTGATAGAAGACATGAATTTTCATTCATTAGAAATGGTGGTAGGCAAAATTCTGAAATGGCCCTCTTCCTACAACTGCCAATAATCTAAATGGAAGTAGATTCTTCCACAGAGGCTCCAGATCAGAACTCAGTCCAGTACACACACTCCAGTTCAACCTTGTGAGAATGTAGGTAGAGAATGCAGCTGAGCCCAAATGGGCTTCTGACCAAAGAACCGTAAGATGATAAATGTAAGTTGTTTTAAGCCACTAAATCTATAGTAATCTGTTATGTATCAATGAGAAACTGATACACAGATCTTTAGAAACTATATTAGAGTGACCCTCTGAAAATAAAGTTTCTGTGCGTCTATTAGTTTGCTTTGTCATATCTTTAAAAGGAAAGAGTCTTAATCCATTTGAGCAGCTATAACAAAGTGACAAAGACTGAGTTACTTATAAATGGCAGAAATTTATTTCTTCCAGTTGTGGACACCGGGATTCTGAAATTAGAATGCCAAAATGGTTGGGTTCCGGTGAGAATTCTCTACCAGATTGCAAAAGGCCACCTTCTCATCATATCCTCTCATGGAAAAACACTAAACCCATTCATAAGGGCTTCACCCTCACGACTTAATTATCTCCTGAAGGCCCCACTTCCTAATACCATCACATTGAATGTTAGGATTGCACCATAGCAGTTTGGCAGGGGACAAAAACAAGTCCATAACAAAAGGTAATGATGACTTATTTAACTTTCTCATGTGGCAGATCTCACTCCGACAAACTCTCTCAGAAGAAGCATTTAGTTCACTTCTGTCCACTTTATATGAGTTCCATAAGACCTCAGGAACCCCAAAATAGAAAAAGGACAAAAATAGAAGGCATTATTCTAGGCTTTGGTTCCATATTTTGCCCTCACATGTCATGATCCCTTAATCCTACAGGAAAGATTGACCACCTCCACAAATGGAACCAATATGGTCACCTTTTTATAAAAATAAAAGGCTATGCTAACAAATTACTATCTCCTAATGTGGATGATAAGAGGGCTTCTTTGCCTTTATATTTATTCATCTTTGAACAATAAAAACGGACATTTGATTAAACACAGTACTACCTAACATTCTCAGCCTTCCTGTATATCTCCCCTTCATTCTGTCTTAAGTACTTTCAAATTCTCTTTAAAATGCAAAACTAATAATCTCTCAAATAATCATAGTTCTTACAACAGATTAAAAATGTCAGAAGAAACTAAAATAAAAGGATTATCAGTTACAATGGACTTAGTGCTGCAACAACCCCAAATCTTAACATAACCTGGTAAATTTTCTCTATTACTTCTGTTACAATCTGGTGCAGAATTGGAGGACAAGTGTTATGGGTCAGCCTGCTCAGAAAACGTACCAAGTCCATTTTGTCTGAATTGGAGAGTCTTTAGTTAGCCAGCCAGCCAGCGACTGTCTCTGCAAGGAACAGCCCCAAGTCTGAGCATTTCAGGGTCTTTAAAGGCAAAAACCACATCCAGATTGATGTATCTGTAAGCAAGCAGGGATATAGAGGCTGAACTGAGCAGTTAGGGAAACAATGCAATGGGTACATTGGTATCCCATGGGACTTTCCAGGTTGGCCTAGCAGCAAGCAAGCAGAAGGGAAGTGGGTCAAAATGACCCTAGTTGAGTACAAGTTAGAGAATGGTTACTAATGTCTAGACAACCAGTGTCTGACAGGTTACATTGCCCAAGAAAAATAGAAACCAAAGAGAGAACAATTTTGCATTGTATAAGAATTGCCATTTTGTGTTGCCAAACATGCTAAGCTAAGCAACTATTGATAGGTACAGAGGTGGAGTGTTCCCATGGGAGAAGCATTTCTTATATGACATGGAGTCTCAGAGTAAAATGGAGTCTGTTTGGTCATTGCCCATATAGCCTGGCCCATAACACAAGGAGTAGGCACTGCTCTCTGCAATTTTTCAGGAACCCAGACCCTGTCCATTTAATGACTCCACCATTTCCCAGGGCCTGAAGTCCTCTCTTGATCTTCTCCAATTGATGAGACTCTGGGGAAAAAAATAAATTAAGAAGACGATAGAGAAGGAAATTCACTCATAATTTCTTGGTCCCAGAGTGTCACACATCACTTCCATTCACATTCAAATCACATGGGTCATCTAAATACAAAGAAATTATATGTTGGCAGTTTTCCTAGGAAGAAATGAGCGTAGAAATTGGAGAGTCCCAGCCCTGTATCTCCTGGTAAGATGAAATGTGTAGGGGATCCAAACACATTGGTTATCTCTTAGCAGTTCGCCTTTATCTTGGATTTGAAAATATACAGTTCTGATTACGATTGCTGCATAACACAGTACCCAGAAAATTTACTACACCAATCAATCATTTTATTTATGGATTCTGTGGGTACCAAATTCAAAACAAGCACAAGTTTCTATACCATAATATATGGAGTCTCACCTGGGTGACTCAACAGTTATATGCAAGAGTCATTTAGAGAACTCTTTGGTTCATGTATCTGACAGTTGATGGTGGCCATCAGTTGAAAACTCAACTGAGCTGCTGACCTAAGAATCTACACATAGAACCTCATTGGTCCTGGACTTCTTCAAATTAAGGTTAGGTAATTTAAGGAGTCGGACTTTTTACATGGCAGCTCAGAATGCCAAAAATGAGTGCCCCAGAAAGTGAGTACAAGTTGCATTGCCTTTAACATAGCCTGTGGCATAGTCTCAGACATTTTTGCTGTACTCTACAGGTTTAAGAATCCACATGTCTACTCAAAGAGAGAGGACCTAGATCCACATCTCAGTCAGAGGCTACCAAAGTCAATTAGAAGAAGAGCATGTGCAATAGGAGATACTGTGGCATTCAATTTTGGAAAATATAATCTCCCACATATATAATTTTAGAATCACTGAATATCAGCATTTTGAAGTAATTTCTACCTTATAGAAGAAGGTCAATTAAACTATGACCCACTGCCTATTTTTATAAACAAAGTTTTATACATATTACCAAGTTCGAGTGGTTGCAAAAGAGACCCTCTGACCTGTAAAGGCAAAAGTATTTACAATGTGGCCCTTTACAGACAAGTTTACTGACTCTGTGGGTAAAATATTGATTATGCATAGGGGTACTAGAGTTAGACCACTAAATTTCAAATCTCAGTTCTGGAGGCGACTAGTTATGTAGTTTTGAACAAGATACTATCTTCTCTAGACTGCCATTTTCCTGTTTATATAATTGGAGAAACAATAGTCTATCATTGAGTTGTGAGCCTAACATTTTCATCAAATAATCCATGAAAATGGTACAAATATATTCATAAATGTTAATTTTTGTTATTAGAATTACCTTAAAATATCAGCTGGATTAACTATCCTTCTACTATCCATCAACTCTGCCATCTACTGCAGATTTCAACAAATCTAGGACACAGGAAGCCCATTTCATCTTCAATCAATCATGTTCTATTAGGAATGTCTTCCTCGCACTAGGTTGAAATCTATCCTCTTGTAGTTCTATGCTATCAATCCTGGTACTATCTCCTTGGGGGTTCTATAAAATATCTCATACAAATACTAGGTTTTTCAAATATTTGAAGAGTTTCTCTGAATTTTATCAAGACTATTCACCTCATTTTCTTATAAGAATAATTAAAATCATTAAGCAATGAAATTATTAAAACAATATTCAGTTGCTTTAATTGAGTTAAGGACTACTCGTGGTATTAATTTCTATTTGATGAGATATTTATTAGTCATTGAGATCAAGACATCAGAAATGCATGTGGATGGTATAGAGTTGGTAGGATCCACAAACATTCTAAACTATAGAATCAACAACTGGAAAGATATCAAGAGAATGGAGTTATATAAGATTTAAAATAAAAAGGGCAAATATAGCAAGATGTTCCAGGATCTAAAATATCCACTGTTCCACAGAAGGAGAGGTTTGAAAAAAAACTAAGTAGCACAAAATACATATCACCAGTGTACTATGGATAGTTTAGGGCTCGAGGGCCCAGATCTATCTGTAGGCCTGAAATCTTCTGCTGATTTCCAGGTAAATTTTAAGTATACTTGATGTGGGGATTAAACCCTGGGCTTTATGCATGCTAGGTGTGTGCTTTACCACTAAACAACATCCAAGTCCTAATTTTATATACCTTTATAAAAGGAATAACCAAAGTGGGTAAAAACGTGCAAGATAAAGGATTTAAAAGAGCTTTAGAGTGGGGTACAGTAGCATGCACCTCTAGTACTAACTATCTGAGAGAGTATTTTTTAAATAATTTCATTGCTTTTTCCTTAGATTTCCAGTTACCATATCACTACTTATTCAACCCTTCTCTTTTTTTATTGGTTCATATTAGTTATATATAACATTAGGATTCATTCTGACATGTTTATAAATGCATGGAATATATAATTTGCTCAAATTCAGTCTCCGGTACTTATCCTTACCTCTCTTTCCTCCCTTCCCCTGTTCCCTTTCCTCTACTCTGCTGATCTTTCTATTTATTTACAATTTTTTTTGTAAAATTAGTATCTTGTGAATATACATAATTCAACCAATTTTCTCCTGAGGCAGCAATCCTCTTAGAGAAGTTGGAAAGAAATTTAAGTGATAACATAAACATTTCTCTTTATCTTTTTCAGGATTACACTTTAAAACAAGCTATATGTAGTATAGTTTGATATCAGATTGATACATAAATTTAATCAGTTAATATATTTCTCTCTTTTTTTTAAATGAGGTCTCACTATATAACCCAGGTTGGTCTTGAACTCATGAGTTCAACAGATAGTAGCTAGTACTTCAGATGCATGCTACTGCCCTCCACTCTAAAGCTCTTTTAAGTCTTTTTTTTCTTGCAATGAAAATTGCTAAAAATATAGCCTGTGTAAAAGCCTAGATTTGTGTTTTGATAATTATCCCTTTTATAGCACCTAGTCTGTTATGTAGAACCTGATAATATGTGTGTGTATTCATAGCAAAATATGACCAATTAGCTTTTGTTACTATATATAAATATGGCATCTTAACACATACCTTGACTTCAATATTTTCTGAATCAGCATTACTAGCCAATGATTATCTGTACCTTAAAAAAGATTAGTGGTGGTTAGAAATAAGAATGTGATAAGGATATTTAACACTGCTGTTTCAGAAACTAGATTTAACTTAAAGCATGAATGTGTTTGGGTTTCTTAACTCACTCATCTATTTTAAAAATTCCACTTTTTATATTTTAAGTTTTTGGACTGAAACTTTAATTCATATCTTCATATGATTTATATCTTCATATGATTTCACAATCAGATTATCTTAACAAATATCTATATAAATAAGATGTCAAAGCATTAAGTGCTGGTTCAATACAATATTTCTGATAAAATTCTACCGGAATTTTTTTAAAAGCCAACATATTGTATACGGAAATAATATTTTACTGAACAAGTATTTTGGTTCTATGCTTTTATGAACCTAGTTTCCTAAAATATGGGTTTTTCAATAAATGGCTGACAAGGTTGGGGGGAGAAAAGAACACTTGTACATTGTTGGTGGGACTGTACAACCACTCGGCCAGTATAACCAATCTGGAAAGAAGCATGGAGATTCCTCAAAAAACTAGGGATGAGACTACCATAAGACCCAGTTATCCCACTCCTTGGTATTTTCCCAAAAGATCCAAAATCAGCATACTATAGCAATACAGCCACCTCAATATTTATAGCAGTACAATTCACAATAGCTAAATTATGGAATCAACCCAGATTTAGAAATTGGGTTTAGAAATGGATTAAGAAATTGTGAGATACACACACACACACACACACACACACACAAAATGAAGTGCTACTAAGCCATAAAAAAAGGATGAAATTATAGCATTTGCAGGTAAACAGATGGAAATGGAGAATATCATGCTAGGTGAATTTAGCCAAACTCAGAAACTCAAAGGTTGAATACTTTCTCTCATGTGTGGATACTAAAGTAAAATAAAGAAAAAGGAGGGGAGGATAACATTACATAAAGGGCCAATCCAATACAAATTAATAGAAAGCAAAATGAAATCTAATAGAGTAGAGGAAGTAGAAGGGAGGGGAGAGGACTGGAGGGAGAAGGGAATGGAAAATCCAGGTCATGAACTGAAATTGATTTCCATGCATGCACGAATTTGTCAGGAAAAACCCAACTACTATAACTATAAAACTCTAATTTTTTATTTTTAAAAGTGTTTTCTTGGTTAGCCACTTAAAACAGAAATTATTCATTGATCAACTTTAAGAGAGTTTTAAGCTCTTGTATGAATCCTGTTAATAATTCCTTTATGAATTATTATGTTGAATTATCCTTTTTGAAATTCACTGTTCTCTTTTGTTGTACTTTCCCCTCTTTAGGTTTGGATGTGTGGAGGAGAAATGTTTGATGTTCCCTGTTCTAGAGTTGGTCATATCTACAGGAAGTATGTCCCTTACAAAGTTCCATCTGGGACCAGCCTGGCAAGAGTGAGTAACCGGGCATCAGATCAGGCTGGGCTTCAAGAAGGGCTTTCTTCAGGGAAAGGAGTCAGCTTCACTTGTGGTGTAATCTAAGGCACAGACTGACAGTAACTTCAGATATAGAGAGTTACTGTGTTTCTCAGAGTTTTATTTTCATTGCTTAAGGAAGTATTACCTGTTGTGCTAATTCTTGTTATTAATTGCTTCAGAGCATCTTTGCATGTGTTATATTTAATCCTTCTGAGTTTGGTATTTTTATCTTTACTTTGTAGGTGGGAGAGTGGAGGCTTAGTGAGGTATTTGTTCATGCTCACATCAATTGCAAACAGCAGAGTAGCAGTGTAAGTGCAGGTCAACAGAACAGACCACCAGTTCTTTCCCCCACACATGGACACAAATTAGTCAGATGGAGAAAGGAGTAAATGGGAGGTGGGGGGAGATGAAGGCCCAAACTCGGGATTCTTCTTATTTGGAAATAGGGTCAACTCTGCCTAAAATTTTACCCCATCCTCAAAATCCCCAAATTGGCCAAGACTAGATTTTGGGGTGTTTGTTTGTTTGTTTGTTTGTTTCAGATGTTGTTTTCAATAAAACCTTTCTCATAGACCAGATGCAAAGATACTTTTCCCTTCTGCCTCTTAGAATGTTTCCATACGTAAATAGAAGGACATAATCACTATCCTGCTCGGAACAGTCCTGACCATTTCTTCATTTTCTTTGTTGCCTTCCTCAGAGCTGGCCCCACACTCTTAGAGGTCAAATCTAGAAAAAGGGGGTTACCACTTCTCTTTGCATGATGCTCCCCTTGGAATCAAATCCTAAAATACTCATTTAGGTGCCTTTATTAGCAAGACTGAAATGGGTGACTACTTGAGTCTTTTGTATAAAGCTCAGTAAGTTCATGTAACAAGCTTTTGAATAACAATAATGCCCAACCAATTAATTAGGATTCATTAGAATGTTAATCCCACAAGGGCCGAGATTTTTGTCCATGATATCTGCAGCTATACTCTCAACACCTAAAACAGTGTTTAGTGAGCACTCAGTTGTTGAAAGAGCTAATTAAGAAAATTAAGGGGAAAATGATCATGAATTTTTTAACGAAACAAATATTTTAAAGAAGCACAATAAAAGTTTCAATTTCAACTAGTCTTCTTGATGACTCCTTATTCCTTTCTGAGATTGTTAAATTAATATAGATTGCATGTATATTCTTTTTTTTGCAACATTTAGAATTCATAGTAATGAGATTACATCATAACAATCTTAAAAGACCCTTATTATTCCTCTCCCCAACCCAAATAATTAACATACTCAAGTAAATAGCTGTAGAAACACACCATTAGAAGAAATAGACCAATCACAAAATTATGAAATGACTAAAGAGCTGCATTTTGGATTAGGAAATATGGTTTAATTTAGTGATACTTGCTGCTATACTCTCAACACCTGGATAGTGTTGAGAGTTCACTCACATATTTGTTGAAACAAATAGTTTACTCTTAAATGGTTTTTTCAGTCATAAGACTTCATTCACATGAATCAGAAAACAAGAATTCACAAGAAAGCTAAACATTAAACAATTTTGAGTACACATCACAAATCAGCCATGTGGATATCACAACTAACAGCATTTTTAAATACACTAAAGATAATTATGTCCTGTCATTGATCCACTTTCACTCACTCAAAAGATCCCAGCTTGTGCCCCACAATGAACCCATCTTTGGCAGGATGGATGCTGGGTTTGTAGTTAAAAAGAGAGTACAAAATCTGGGTGGGGTAAGTTGTACTGATCCGAAAGGGTTTACTTTCAAAAAATAAAATGGTTCATGTATTTTCAAGAGAGAAATGAATTACTTTTTGAAGGAATGTCAAATATAAGGAATCTAGGCCTAACACATAAAACTTCCAGGAAAAAAAAAAGTGAGGATTCATTCAAATGAGAAAAGTCCATAATTCTGAATTTTAATCTTTTCCACTTAAATTTTACTTGAGGGCTCATTTTAATTTTTTCCTAAACGGCTAGAGCAATTGGAATGTCATAAATATTGAAGCTTAAATGTCATTCTAAGGAACATTTTATGATTTTTAAGTTTAAAAAGTATATTAAAATGAAAAACAATTCTGATATTTTGTGGGAGAACGTCAACTACCTTGCTGCACCCTACATTATTACTAAATCATCAAAAGTGATGAGAGACTGTGAAGATGCTTGAAATGCAGAGCCACATCTACCCAACAGATATTTTAATCTTTCTAGCTTCATTAGGAAATGGAGAGGAAGCTGGAGACGTGCTCCTAAAGGCTTGTTTTAGACCTGTAAAAAGTTCATTTAATTCTTCTAAAAACTGTGCATCTTTCATTCATGTACCTTTGCAAATTGGTGATTCCAGCAGAATTCCAAAACACACAAACACACATACATGCATGCAAATGTGTAAAAGGGCTGTAGCCCTCTAAGCAGGGTACTAGTGTGTGTTATGAAAAATAAATTCAATTCACTATTCAGTACCTTCTATTTATCTAGCATCACCATCTGGTGGGAAGAGACAAAATATCCATATACATAACCATTAGAGTTATTTGGGTTTTTTGGTGTTTAGCTTTTTGAGTTCTTTATATACTAGAGATTAGTGCTCTATCTGATGTGTGAGGGGTAAAAATTTTCTCCCAGGGTGTAGGCTCTCTGTTTACCTCACAGATTGTTTCTTTTGCTGAGAAGAAACTTTTTAGTTGATTCCATCCCATTTATTGATTCTTGGTTTTAATTCTTGTGCTATAGGAATCTTATTAAGGAAGTTGGGGCCTAATCCCACATGATGAAGATTAGGGCCTACTTTTTCCTCTATTAGATGCAGGGTCTCTCCTTTAATTCCTAGGTCCTTGATCCACTTTGAGTTAAGTTTTGTACATGGTGAGAGATAGGGGTTTAATTTCATTTTGTTGCATATGGATTTTCAGTTTTCTCAGCATCATCTGTTGAAGAGGCTATCTTTTCTCCAATGCATGTTTTTGGCACCTTTGTCTAATATAAGATAATTGTAATTTTGTGGGTTAGTCTCTGTGTCCTCTATTCTGTACCATTGGTCTACCAGTCTGTTTTTGTGCAAATACCATGCTGGTTTTTTTTTTACTATTGCTCTGTAGTATAGTTTAAGGACTGGTACAGTGATGCTACCTACTTCACTCTTCCTGCTAAGGATTGCTTTAGCTATCTATTCTGGGTCTCTTATTTTTCCAGATGAATTTCATGATTGCTTTTTCTGTTTCTATGAGGAATGCCATTAGGATTTTGATCAGAATTTCATTAAATCTGTATAGTGCTTTTGGTAGTATAGTCATTTTGATAATATTGATTCTGCCTATCCAAGAACAAGGTAGATCTTTCCATCTTCTAAGGTCTTCTTTGATTTCTTTCTTTAGGGTTCTGTAGTTTTCATTGTGCAAATCTTTCACCTCTTTTGTTAAGTTGATTCCTAAGTATCTTTTTTTATTTTTTTTTTTTAGGTTATTGTAAATGGAGTAGTTTTCCTCATTTCCTTCTCAGAGGATTTGTCATTGATATACAGAAATGCCTTTGTATCCAAAGTACATGTATGAAGACACAAATTGGTGTCAATACACTTTATATACAACCAGAGATATGAAAAATTGTGCTGTGTATGTGTAATTCTAAGTGACAGATCTGGGGACACAGGCATAGATTTTCTGCCTAGTATTCTGATAACCTGAAAGACCTTTGCCAGATTTTCTTTGGCTTAAATTTTCATTTCTGAAAACAGAAAAATGCTTATTGTGTCAGGTACTAAATAGGCTCTGGAAGTTTAAATGAGGAACAGACTGAACATACATCTTTCTTTCTCTCTGATAGTCCTGATCATGACAGATACAGTCCACACAGTTCAGCAATCCATATGCCAGAATACCATGAGGACGAGAGAAACACTAAATGAAACAATCAGATTTATTATGGAATGAGACCTATGTCTTATATGGTTCACTTATATGCAAACTGGCTCATATAGATTATCAATGGAACTATAACTTAATAGAAGAGGAAGCCCGGTGCGGTGGCATACGCCTATAATCCCAGCAGCTTGGGAGGGAGACTGAAGCAGGAGGATCACAAGTTCAAAGCCAGCCTCAGCAAAAGCGAGATGCTAAGCAACTCAGAGAGACCCTGTTTCTAAATAAAATACAAAATAGGGCTGGCATGTGGCTCAGTGGTCAAATGCCCCAAGTTAAAAAAAAAAAGAAGAGGAAGTATTTGCCACAAACGGCATATAGTATTATTTTTTTATATAGGAATGCTTGTTTTATATTGACAGATTATGCTTAGTGATCTTACAGCCTACACTAATCCACAGACAGGTTTTAAATGCTTTTGACTCTCTGTATCTACTTAAGGTTTCTTAACTGAATAGAATGACCCATGAAGATTTCCTATGGTCATTGTACTTTGTGGGTACAAAGGCTAAATCCAAGGCCTGAGGGAGAACGGTTGCTTTGCTCTGACAGCTGTGAAATGACTTCTTAATACACTTCCCAAGATGCCTTTCTTCTAGGGCCATTTCTCTAGCGACACCCAACTCTGCTGACTTCGTAGATCATCTCAGACTCCTGAAATTGATGGGAATAGGGAGAGGGATAAAGGGGAGGATGAGTGCTCAGTATACAAGCCAGACCACCCCAAGCCAATTAATGAAACCTTCTTTGTTGACCATGGTGACAGTGATCCCAGTCTGAAATAGCTGAAATGGAAAAATACCATATCTAACATATGAAGCTCTCCTTTGTTTATGGCAGAAAAATATATAGGTTAAGGAAAAGCATTAACAAGACCAAAATGACTAGTTTGATATCGGATAATGAAATCACCAACAAGGCTATAAAGTATGGTGATGAATGGGAAAGCTACACTCCACAAATTGACCTTTCTCCCCTGATGACTGTGAATCAGTTTACTCCCATAAAGCTGCCCAGCAAATAAGAGCTGTAGCATGACAAACTTAGTCATCAAGAGCAGCCAGCACTTCTTTCTATTGCTCTTAAAACTATAGGGTTCAGATGCTTTATTTGAAACTATCATTGAGTTCAGGGACATGGTGGCCTAACATGGGCTTTCTCTTGGAAAGCAAGAATGATAAATTCTTCCCCAAAGACTCAGCCTGCATAAATGGCTAAGACTTCAGTGCAGAAGCAATCCCTCTGAAAACAATAACCATCTCTAATTCTTCCTTACAATATAACAAAAAAGGGCAATAATGCTATATCCAACACTTGTGGCAAGAACTAAAGATGATTCACATACTGCAATCACATCTTTGCTTCTCGTCCCTTTTGGCCGTAATATAAAAAGAGAATAACTTCTACTAAAATAATGTAGCATTTCTATTTAGGTGAAGCATTTATTGAAGAAGTTCTATCAACTTCCAAAATAGTATTTCATTACTCTCCATGTTCTCCTCCAGAAAAATAAACCATAAATTTATTATATGAAAATAATGATTCAATAAATCGTTAAGATAGGATGACCCCATTGTGATGAAGATAAATATCATCTCTAACCTCCAAGGAGCCTCACTCAGGCTGTAGAAATTCTGTCCATAAGTATTTATCAAGTGTCTACTATGTGCCAGGCAGAAATGCATACGACATACCCTGTATCCTAAGCCAATAGCATTGAGCTTTTCCAATTAGATTAAGTGCTTCTTTCGTAAAGTAATGGCACCTCAGCTTAGGATACCCACACACTGTAGAAAATTTTCTGGCAGGAAATGCTGATGGAGCACGCATATTCACACTTTCATCGTATTGCCTCTTGAACACAGGGCTATTTTAAGTTTATGTTATAGGCAATGAGAACAAGGCAGTGTAATTATTCCATTTGCCAGGGAAAATGGTAAAATCTGAAACACAAATTTATTTACCACTACTTGACTCTCATTTGTTCCCTTAATTCCTAACCTAGAGGTATCAGAACTTTCTATTAAGTATCTGTCTATTCTGTTCATTTCCTTAACAAATAAAAATAGAATAACACATTGTCTTTTAAATATTTTAAATAATCTGGAGGTAAAGCATAGAGTTTTTGTACCATACACAGACACTAAGAAAAGAAAGTAAAACAGTGAATGATTTGCAGGTATAGTCTTCTGCCATTTCATATACTGTGAAAAAATATATGAGGCTAAGACATTGTTTTAAAACTTCATTTCCTACAAAAACCTCTCAAAACTATTCTTTGGTTTCATTTTTTCCTATTTACTTGCTCTACATATTTTTTCCCCAAAAGCTCCCACAGATGCTGTGTTCTCACCAACATTAAGGCATTTAGCTCAACTTAATTGTCTCAGATATTCCTTGGTGCTTTCCCAAGTTTCAGTTCAGCTATGACTTGTGAATCAATTATTTGATGCTCTCTACTGTGCAAAATGGAGCATATAATTGAGTGAGGCAGTCCCTTAGCTGTGGGGAAAATATTCAGCATTTCTACAGCTATCCTATGAGGACTTACATTTTATATTAGCTTTTGTTTATACCTACTAGAATATTTTATAGAGTAAATATAATACTTAAATGGCAGGCATAGATACTTACATGATAATTGTCATTATTAATCAGTACTTTTACTTTGTCATTCTTAATGAAATTAAAAAGGTATTTATTTTCTATTTCAGATGATCCCTTTTCCAGTTTTATTTGGTTATTCTTCCTCCCATAGAGAGCATTTTGACACGTTATGTTGTTATTTAGCATTTATATAGCTTTCTTTTTTCCAAAGCACTTGAGAAACAAACTACATGGTGAGCCCAGTTTGTGGGCTAGTGGGGATTATAATTATGTTTTTATCATTACCCCTATTAGAACTGAACATTTTCCTGCATTCACAACTTCACTGGAGACTCAGAAAAGAGAAATCTTGCTCAGACAAAATAGGTCCCTGCTGCTACAAAATTAAGCTACTGAAATTTAAGCAAATTAGAATACTCTAACATGCCATAATCTCAATAAACAAAAATGCCATTCTTGCAAGGGGCAGCAGGGCTGGCTGCTTTGCAACTCTGCCCTCCAGGACCCTAACCCCAGGATGACGCCACAGGAGCACCTGCATCTAAGGGACTCATTTTGAGGAATTAGCTTCTTCTCATGAGATGTGTGAATGCACAGTAACACGTAGCTTGAGGCCTCTGCTAGTTCATTTCCATTCTAATTACCTTGTTTCTAATAGTTTATTATTCCATGGCAAGAATTCCATTTCCAACTCCAATTCCAGCGCCAATGTATCTCTTTTTTAGTGCTGGATGAGGTTGAGAAAAACATTTGGTGCTTTGTAAATTGACAACTGGTCAAAAACCAAATACTAACTTTGTGGTGTCTGTGTTTTGGGTGTTCTGATTCTGAAAACAGTTTATAAAACAGTTTCTCAGGATGGAGCTATAACTCAGTGGTAGAGGTTTGCCTTGCATGCTGGAGGCCCTGGGTTTGATCCTCACCACTGCCAAGAAAAAAATAAATAAAATTTCACAGATTGCTTAAGCTATAAACAGACATATTTGATCTGAGGATTCTGAAATGAGCACTTATAAACATAGAGGATTTTTTTCTGCCTGTTTTGAAAGAATGGACAATCAAACAGGTCTACTAACAACTGCTGGAATAAATGCTATAGCGCCATTTAGGGTAGCCACATTTTGTCTGAATATTTGCCATGGATGTTCCTGTGATTCTTGATACCCTCTTTGGCTAATGGTTGGAAATGTTGGTTATAGCTTATTGTTTTTAAATATCAAATGGATTTATAATAATTATCTGGAAATAAGTCATACTTCCTTTGACATGTAAATTGTGATGGCGCAAGGTACCATTGGCTTTATTGCCAGAAATGAACAACCTTCAGATGTTCCCAAAGGGTCTCCAGATCTCCCAGATGCTCATGCACCCACCTGCCAGATTCACTGTGTCCCATGATTGCCTCTTCTGCTCCTGCTCTTTATCTTCTGCCTTTGAAGCCACCAAGGAAGACACACCATTATCACCACCATACACACACAATAAGAGCACTAACTTCGACTCGTGGTGATGTCTCTGGAGGAATCAATGCTTCAATCCTCAAGTGCCAGACATTCTCTGGATCCTGGTTAGGCTCAAACAGGATGGCTAAAGCCTAGCTCACTTAGACTCAGAAGATCTCTGTTCTTATGGTCTGTCTCCAATAGTTCAATATCTCTGGTTATCTCCACTTGCCCAGAATTTCAAAAATGTAATCATGGAAATAATTCCATCATATTCTGATCCTCAATCTTAGCCCAAAAATCCTTTGAGTGTCTGATGGAATAAGTAAAAATCAGAAGCCATGCATTTACTTTTGTCTTATCATCCTATTTTGTGTGTGTGTGTCCAAGGCTAATGCAGCTTCCAGCTTGTTCTTTTGAAGAACTTGCTTTGGAGAAGCCAGACACTGTTATGGGGAGTCGCTTCAGAAGACACTCTAAGTCTGAATTCAAATCAAAGAGAGCTTTATTTATACCTGGCCAGGGACTGTCACCCACCCATAGAGACTGAAGCTCTGTGGGAGAACAGCAATTTCCTGGCCTATGTCTTGGGAATTTAAGGACAAAAACCCAGCTCAGGGACTTTCCTTAGTGTCATGCAAGCAAGCCAGTCATAGAACCTAAGACAGCAATTAGCACAGCAACTCAAGGCAATCGCATCTTGGGTTTAAGCAGGTGTTAGACAACAGTATCCTGAGTTTGAGCAGGTGGTTAGCAGGGGCGAGGATCAGTTCAATGTCTTGGGTCACCAAGACCACCACATCCTGGGTTAAGTACATTTTGTAGGGTACAAAGTACAAAAAACTATATATTATAAGAAAACATCTTTCATCTCAGTTTCTCAGAAACAGGTCTTGTAACAGTATTTTTATAGAAGGCAACAAAATAGAGTCTTAGGCCTTTCTATGACAGTTCTTGCTTTATAATTGTCTTTTCTCACTTGTCAAAATCTTATATCTATAATCTATATTTTTTTCTAATCTGTAACCTATAACTTACACTCTTATTGATTGTATTTATCAGTTCACACCCTACAACAACACCAAGTCTTAAGGATACTCAAGAAGCCTTGTATAAAAGTTCATATGAGAGAGAATAGAGTCCTCTTACCAACAGCAAGCACCAATGTGACAATGTAATTAAGCCATCTTGGAAAAAGAACTTCCAGCCCCATTAAAATTTATGATTGCTTCCTCTGGAAGAATCTGACTGAGACTCATGAGAAATCTTAACCAGATTGCCTAACCAGAAACTACTCCCAAGCTCTGACCCACAGAAGCTATGAATGATTTTTTTAAAATTATTATTGTTTTAAGCCACTCAGGTGTGGGGTAATTTCTTATGCATCAATAAATAACTAATACTGCGGTTTTTGCTTAGCAGCCTTTCACAGGAAACATTCAGCATAGTTTTACCTTAAGAGACATAATTATTTCACGTGACACACTAGAAGCTTAAAAATTAGGCAAACTTATACATCAAAGGATATGACTGACAGAGTAAAAAGGTAGTGAAGGAAAGGGAGAAAAATTTGCAGATCATATATCTGATAAGGGTTAATATCCAGAGCATATTTTAAACTACTACAACTCAACAATGACAAAAACTGATAGACATGTGCAGTGTTTAAAAAAATGTTTAAAAATGCTAAAGAGAATTGAGTCCAAAAATGGATTCATAGGATTGATTGATTTTCAACAAGGTCTAAAGCTAATACAATGGAGAACAGATAGGTTTTTCCAGCAAATAATGCTAGAACAATTGGATATCCCATACCCAAAAAAAAAAGGAAATTTCAATCCATATCTTGTACCATGTACAAATTGAGCTTAAAATGAAGCAGACTTATGTAAAGGGTAAAACTGAAATATTTTTAGGGAAAAATAGAAGAAAAAATTTATGAAGTTACGTGAAAACTTCTAAGAAATACCGTAATAATTATCCCTAGGGGGGAAAATTGATAAATTGAAGTTCATTGAAATTAAGACATCTACTGTTCAAAGGCAGCTAAGGCAATAAAAATAGAAGGCAAAGACTGTGAGATAATATTTGCAAATCATATCTGACAAAGTACTTGTACGCAAAATATATAAAGAATTCTCAAAATTCAAAGATTTAAAAATCAAGAGCCATGGTATAGCTTAATGATAGAGCACATGACTAACATGAACAAGATCCATGGGTTCACACCATTTGACCCAGTCATCTCACTCCTAGATTTATACCCAAAGGACTTAAAAACAGCACACTACAACGATGCAGCTACATCAATGTTTATAGCAGCTCAATTCACAATAGCTAAATTATGGAACCAACCTAGGTGCCCTTCAACAGATGAATGGATAAAGAAACTGTGAGATACACACACACACACACACACACACAATGGAATATTACTCAGCCTTAAAGAAGAATGAAACTATGGCATTTTGCCAGTAAATGGATGGAACTGGAGAATATTATGTTAAGTGAAATAAGCCAGTCCCAAAGAACAAAATGCCCAATGTTTTCTCTAATATTTGGATGCTAATTCATAATAAGGGTGGGGAGAATAGAGGTACTTTGGATTAGACAGAGGGGAGTGAACGAAAGAGAGGGAACATAGGGGCACAAAATATAGAAGAATGAATCAGACATTATTACCCTATATGCATATATGATTACATGACTTGTGTAACTCTACATCACCAGATGAATGAGAAGTTATACTCTATTTATGTATGATATGTCAAAATGCATTCTACTGCCATGTATAACTAATTAGGACAAATAAAAAATACATATTTAAAAAAATTATCTTGGGTTCAATCCCCAGCACCAAAATAATAATTTTTTAATGGGAAAAATAATTGAACAGATACTTCACCAAGGACAATATATAGATGGTAAATAAGTAAATGTAAAGATGCCTAATATCATTAGTCCTTAGGGAAATGCAAATTAAAACTATAATGAGTTATTACTACACAATTTTATACTGGCCAAAATTAAAAAGGCTGATGATAACATGGGTTGAGGAAGTTGTAAGGTAACTGAAATAATCATATAGTGCTGATGAGAATGTTCAATACAGCAACCACTTTAGAAAAGAGTTTAGCAGTTTCTTTAAGTTAGGCATATACCTAGTACATGATCCAATAATTCCACTTCAAGATATATTCCCAAGAGAAATTTAAGCAAATGCCCATACAAAGACTTGTATAAGACTGTTCATAATAGCTATATCTGTAATAGCCCAAAACTAGAAATAACCCAAAACTAGAAATAACCCACAAGTCCATCATCTGAGAAATGGATAAACAAATTGTGGTATATTCATATGACAAAATACAGTATAAAGTAATACATGGTGCATGCCTGTAACCCCAGAGGCTTGGGAAGCTGAGGCAGGAGGATCACAAGTTCAAAACTAGACTCAGGAACTTAGCAAGGCCCTAAGCAACTTAGCAAGACCCTGTCTCAAAGTAAAAAATAAAATGGGCCGAAGATATGGCTCAGTGGTTGAAAACCCTTGGGTTCAATACTTATACAAAAAAAAAGTAATACATAAAACTATATGAATGAACCTCAGAATGATTATGCTGAGTAAAAGAAGCCAGGTAGAAAAAGCACATATTCTATGATTCTACTTATATAAAAGTTCAGAAAATGCAAATTAAATAACAGTGCCCAAAAAAAAAAAAAACAACTTATTGCTGGTTACCTGAGAATGGTTAAAACTCCCACAGGAAAGAAACTGAGAACTGTCAGAAGCAAGAGGAAACATTTGGAGGCAATGAATATGTTCATTATCCGAATTGTGGTGACGATTTCATTGAATATATATGTTTGTCAAAGTGTGCGAAATTGCACACTTTAAATATAAGCAGTTTCATATATATCTATTATTCTTCAATGACGTTGTTTTTTAAAGTTAAGTTTACCAACATTTTTTTTAATAAGATATATTACTAAATCATTCAGGGAGTTGATTTTTGTTCAGCCTTACATCAAATGCTTCCATAAACACTACCATAAATATTCAAAAGATTCAGGCAAAAATATGATAAAGATATAAAATCAAAGAAAAAGCTAACCTTTGTTCAAGACAACCAAAAGCAGATAACCACCTACAAACAACTCACACAGCCTTGGGGAAGAAGGAAGAGGAAATTGTCTGTCAGAGAAGCCTTGTTTGTAAGACTGGATTAGCCTCCTCTCCCTACACTGAAGGTTTCCCACTGACTTCAAAGAAGCCTTCAGATCAGAGGAAAGTAGCGTGGGGCTGAATAATTGTTCTGAGGTTGGGACTCGCTTAAAAAGATTCTCTTTTGAGCTGTACCCATCATGACATTATCATATTATCAATGATAAGAGGGCTTTGGAATGGGACTACTGAGCCACTAAAGCCCTCTTAAGCTTCAAAGAGGAGATGATAAATGCATTCAAATCAAAGCAAAATTTTTAAAGTCATGGGATAGGGATACAATTCCTTGCTGTAGGAGTGACTGTGACAAATAAGAAACTGTATCTGTATGAGATTGGCTCTGTGAGCTGTTACTAGTTTCTGGGGCCCAGGAAGCACCAAACAATATATAGCTGAAGAAAGAAAAATCTATTACTCAACTCTCTATAATACAATAGGCTAATATTGACACAATCCCAGTTTGTGGATTAGTATGCATATGTAATAATCACCCCCTGCACAAAGAAGCAGAAGCACGTTGCTGAGATGAGGTGGTCCAAGTAATATAAATGTCTGGGACAGTCTCATGGCCAGGGAAACAATTTTAATTGACTCCCAAAAATTATGCTGAGAAGCTGAACAGGGATTGCATCTTTAGGAGAATTGAACAGTAGGGCCTAAAATGTTGCTGGCCAAAAAATAATTAGCACATGTAGCTTCTTGAACCAGCAGGAAAAAAAATGGAACGATCTATTTTCCTCCTGCTGCCCAATAAAGATGAACAGTCAGAACTAGAAATCCATTCATATGAACTGAGCTAGAAATGTGATTTAATGTTCCTTATAAAATATCAATTCTGAGACCTGATGAGTATTAGAATTAAGGACAGATTTAGTGCTGGACTGTACAAAGAAAATAGGACTTGAATGCAAAAGACCTCTAAATAGAGCTGAATGTGTTAAATGCGTTAATAAATATATGGGTAACACAGAGAAAGCAGAGATTAATACCAGTTTGGGTTGAATAGGGGAACATGTTGTGATTAATAGGCAAGAAATCACAGAGGGTGCCATAAAAATAGAGCATGCTACCAATGTCTTTTACATAGAAGGTGCTCAGAATAACAGCTTTTACTTCATTTATCACCAAGAAGTATGAAGGTCTGCAGCTTTTTAAAATAGAGAAATCCTTCATTTGCTTTCTACACCAAAGAACTATATTCATTCCTCAGCTCCAGTAGATATCTTTCTCAAACAGTAACATGACCTCTATGCTGTGGGCACTTTCCCAGCAGGGGAAGACCTCTCAGGTCCATCCAACTCAAATGCAATTGGGCCCTCTACCCCAATCTTCTGTGTTCACATGAACTTGATCTTAAATGAAGCCCAGCTCAGATATGCAAAGATAGAGGGCCTTCACCTACTCATTCTCAGAAGTTAGCAGTGCGCCTTAATCAGACCATTCTAGCCATGCTGAGCCTTTGCCTCTAGCTACCAATTAGACCTGCTGTTTGCTTAAACTCTGTGGCTACCTCCCTGCTTGCTTCACAGATAGAGGGCCAGCAGGAGCCACCTGTTAGAAGCTGAAAAGCAGTGGGATTGCGTGTTTATTTGATATCAGCTGTGTATCACAGCAGACTTCTCCACAGAGAGCTGCTGGAAACTTCCCTGGAATAATTTCCATAGAAGCAAAACATTCACCATGTTTTGGTGAATGTATTGTCAATAGCATCGAGGTGTGCCAGCCTCTGCACATAGAGTCACTAAATGAATTACAAACATTCACGGAACACATATTATTGGAAAATTATGTATTTGGGGATGTAGGGTTGCCAGATTTAGCAAATAAAAGTACAAGATGCTCATCTAAATTTGAATTTCAGATATAAACAACAAAGAATTTTCAATAAAAGCATGTTCCATGCAATACTATTAATTTCAGCATTAATTATATTTGTATTTTTAAATTATTTGTTGTTTTTCTGGAATTCACACTTAACTATATGCCATGTGTTTTATCTGGCAATTCTAATTGGAAGAAATAAAAAGTTCCATGGAACAGATGGGATCAAACGAATAGGAGAGAGCACTGAGGAAGGAAAACTGACGTGGACAAAGGCAGGAGGTTCTTGAATTATTTTTTAGAGGCAATGAATGGAGAGGTTCATATAAACAGAAGTTTCATGCAGGAGAATAACATTAAGAGAACTACCAGGGACCTATTGTGGAATGTTTTAAACAGTGGGCAACCCTTATGTAGCAAAAACTTGGAGGTGGGGTATAATTCAAGAGTCAGATGTTTCTTTAGGGGAACTGTCTTGTTTAGAGAAACACCTGGAAGGAACATTTTGGTTACGGGAAAAAATAGACCTCAGAGTTGTCCAGGATGATCAGGGACAATGAAGAAGATGAATCTGATCTTCATGAAAAAGGGAAAACATGATATTCTGGTACAGCTCTACAAAGGAGAGCTTAAAGAAATTTTGAGGGCAGTATCATGGCAGGAAGCCATCAGACTGAAGAAGGAAATTTTGGTTAGGGAGACATCTCCTACAGCAATCAAAAGATTTAAAAGAATTCAAGAGGTCAAATGCTCCATCCTATAGCATCGTTCTTGCTGTTGAATCATGTAAGTCTCTGCTATTGCCTGAAAATCTTCAGGAAAAGCCTACACTTAAGTGATCTACTGGAAAGGCATTTAAGAGATGAAGAAAAGTACCTAAGCACCCCCATTCAAGTATTTGCACAACAGAGGGAAAGATGCCAGCAGTAGAAAAAATCCCCAAACAGGAAAAGGAAATGAAGGACATATGTGTGAACACCCACCCATGGGAATCCCCAGAAATTTTGAGGGGGTCAAGGACATCTGAAGTTAAAGCACTTTTGTTTAAATTTCACGAAATGGGAAATCCGGCTAAAACCTGGCTCCATGTGTACAAGAAAATGTCTATAGATGTAACTTCTGGTAGTTCAGGAGTAAATGACCACATGTATCTGTCTCCCGTTGTCCAAGTTTTAGACTCTTTTTCCTCTTGATAACTATTATTTGAACATCTCAGAAACTTTACCAATTTCATTCAATCTCAGAAACAGATGGGACAACTCAAGATTGAATTATTTTTATCTTTCATCATTTCTGGCAAGAAATGTTATGGGGATATCTCTGTTTCATAAGCCTACACAAGTTTTCACAACAATGAATGCTTAAGTGAGAAATACTGCTTTGCACCTACCCCATTACCTCCATGTATTTGAATGTGTACTTTGTACTCCTATGTAAATACACTGATGAATTCAAATATGTATATGATTATGACTATTTCCTGGAGTGAGTGTGTTTAGTCTACAATCTATAAAAGAACTACTCTGACAAATTAATATAATATATTGTTACTTCCATAATAATGACTCCAGAGTGATTTTATTTGGCCAGCCACCTGGATGGTTTGAGATTGAAGGCTATTCCTTGACCATAACAACTGAAAGCTTCCTCCTGATAGGAAATTCTATTTAGAGAACCTATAATTGAAGATGTCTAATGAGTTATTGGCTCAATAGAGAATGGTCAGGATTTTTATTTGCATTTAAATGTTTATGGGAGAAAAGGCCCAGTGGCCCACGGCTGAACAGAGCTTCCAATCACTCCTGCAAGGTAGGCGGGCTTGCGACCCACCAGCAGAAGAGGAGCAGCGGCCTGCTGAGAGGCAGAGCCGCCCCCTCCCCCTGCGCTGGCAAGGTAGAGGGAACTGTGACCATCCACAGAGCAGGCCCAGCGGCCTGCTGAGGGGCAGAGCCGCCCCCCACCCCCAGCGCCTGCCAGGTAGGCGGAACGGTGACCACCGGCAGAAAAGGCCCAGTGGCC
>NW_026000211.1:21820362-21848690 GCF_001458135.2 Marmota marmota marmota | reverse complement strand
AATATGTAAATCAATGGATGTGTAACTGATGTGATTCTGCAATCTGTGTATGGGGTGAAGGTGGGAGTTCATAACCCACTTGAATCAAAGTGTGGAATATGATATGTCAAGAAATTTGTAATGTTTTGAACAACCCACAATAAAAAATTTAAAAAAAAAATAAATAAAAATAAATGTTTATGGAACAGTCATAATTAGAGAGAAACCAGCCATCATAGTCTTTGCAATTATTATAAAATTATTATTACTTTCTCCTAGTGTTTTAGTCAACTTTTCCTCATTGTGACCAACATACCTCACAAGAACAAGATAGGGGAGGAAAAGTTTATTTGGGCACTCAGTTTCAGAAGTTCAGTCCAAAGCCAATTGACTCCATAGCTCTGGGCCCAAGGTGAGTCAGAACATCTTGGCAGAAGGGCACAGTGGAGAAAACAGCTCAGTAAATAACAGCCAGGAAGCAGAGAAAGAGACCTGCTCACCAGAGACAAAAAAATATACTCCAAACACATGCTCCCAGTGACCTACCTCCTGCAGCCACAATCCTGTCTTCCCACAGTTACCACCAAGTTCATCCATATCACTGAATTAATTCATTGATTAATTCAACTCTCAAAATCATTTTACCTTTTAATGGTCTTGCATTATCTCACACATGAGCTTTTGGGGAATACTTCATACCTAAACAATAACACCTGAAAAATTTAAAAAAAAAATAATCAATGATTTGACATTATTCCTGAGATATGTTCATGGTCCTAATACTTCTGAAGTGTTTGAGAAATCATAAAATCTAATCTACAACTTAATGTATTTCAATTTGAAAAGGACATGATGATGCACAGCTAACTGGCTAGTCCCTCAGTTAGTAGTAATACAGTTTTCCTGAAGCTGACAATTTATCACCCACCCCTTTTACTTATTAATATTGCTTATTTGAATAACATTGATCATCATTCTTTGAGCCATTTCTAAATCATATCTATCTAAATTAATCAGTTCCTCTTTGAGGTGTTTAATAATATTTCCATTTCTGTTTCAAAAACCCAAAGAAACAAAATCTAGCCTTTACCAATGGCACTTCCTTTAATTGTTCCTATTTCAAGACCTTTATCAATAGTTATATGCACACCCTATGAATTTGTTCACATTCATTCATAATATGATACTTTCTTATTCCAACAGCTTATATGCCCAGATGAGCATGCACATGTGCTTGTATTCATGCAAGGTGCTAGAATTTGAAAAAAATAGATCTAGAAAACTGAGAGGCTGAGACCACAAGCTAGATGCTGGTGGCCATGGGTCTCTATGGAATAGAGTCCCCGCCAAGCTGCTTCAGCCTCATGGAGATGGGCTTTGTGATGTGTTGGACCACAGGCAGGGAAGCCAGGATACTCTTTAGCAGCTTTTTCTGCCTCAGGATTAGTGTGTGGGGTCAGGATCTGATGGGCAGCTTTGGGAAAAGCATAACACAGGGTGGCGGTAGCTTTTGCACATTCATGGCCATCAGAATAGGCAGATGATGCTAACCAAGACAATGGCTGCTACATCTCCACCTTCACATCACCAGTCTTTGTACTATAATAAAAAAAGAAAAAAGAAAAAAAAAAAGTCTTGCTGGGCGCAGTGGCACATGCCTGTAATCCTAGCCCCTTGGGAGGCTGATACAGGAGGATTGTGAGTTCAAAGCCAACCTCGGCTAAGGCAAGGTGCTAAGCAACTCAGTGAGACCCTGTCTCTGAATAAAACATAAAATTAAAAATGGGGATGTGGCTCAGAGATTGGGTGCCCCTGAGTTCAATTTCCAGTACAAATAAATAAAAAAATGAATAAAACAAAGTCTTTAAATATTAAAAAAAAACTACCTCTAACTTTATGACACAGTTTTAAAGTGTTTAATCTAAGTCAAAATAGATTCCCTCATGATGAATTCTTTTTTGTGAGCTATCAGAAGTTTTAAAACTTATTTTCTCTTAATAAAGTCACTTTCTCATTATTTCTGGGTAATTTGCTTCTTTGCTTCTACTTTTTGATATTGTCCTAAACTTATTCATTTTCACTTATCAGAGAGATGTAAAACTAGTTGAAAATTAAGTATTTCCACTTTATTTACTAATTGAAATTTTTTAAAAAAGATTATAACTACAGCCTAAAATCAAAAAGTTTTAATATTAACTAATTTCTTCCATTCTCTTTGAATCTTTTCATAATCTTCATAAAAATTGTCTGTCTGAAGACAAATAAAAAGAATTCATTTCATACAGAGCATTTGACAAAACGAAATGTAAATGGCAAGATGATGCTACAGACTCTCACTTGGGTTCCATACATATATATAGTACATGTGCCATCACAGAGAGGTCTTTTCCTGTCCCCAAATGAATTGGGAAATTCAGAATCAGTGGCAAGAGCTACTTTGATCATGTGTCAAGGTCAAATAGAGTGAGGAGTCGGAAGTGTATAGACAAGACAGTGGTGATGAGAAATGAGACAGCAAGCAATGATAGATGACTCCCCATCAGGGGACAGTTCTTGGACTGTCTGTATCATTTCCCTACCCTCCTATCTAGGCAATATGTTTCTCAAAAAGGGAGGAATAGAGGCAACCAAGAAACCAGAGCAGTCTCTGTGGCTCTGCCTCTTTTCTGCATCTTGCAGATGCAGAACAAACACAATCCATGGAGCGTGTGGAGCGGACTGATGGGGAGTCCATCAGGAGACACTGAAAGTAGATATTAGGAATAAGGTATCAAAACCTGTGACTCCTAATCCAGCAAAACTCTGGGCATGGTTCTGTCCTAAATTAGCAATTTTTAAGACAAAGTGATTTCCCCAAATATCACTAGTTTTTACCTGAGTCACTTTTGTCTCAATCTTATTAAAGTTCCCAAGAGAAACCGAATCAGGTCAGTGCTCATTCCAGCCATGCACTTAACATAAGGAATTAATTTGAACTGGAAAAACAAGAATAAGAGCCTGTGGGACACCAGCCTTTGTTTCAAGCTGGAGGTGTCAAAACTGGTACCTTCTGGACAAAGGCAGTTGTTCCCTCTACCACTCAGCACCATAGAATTTCAAGGGATCTTAGAGAGCATCTCATCTCCACTAAAGCCCCTCCCAAAGGCCATAGGAACAGCTGAGTATGTATGACCAAGCCTAGGACCCAGGGTCTCCTACCAATCTGCACTCTCCCTCTACTAATAATAATGACTCTATTTTTCATCCTATCTACATGTGCCAAGCATCATTCTAAGCAGTTCACAGTTGTTACCTTGCTTAATCCTACAACCACCCCCTGGGTAGCTATCTCTTGCTACTGCCATTCTCAGGTGAAGAATCTGAGACCCAGTGTGGGTAACCTGCTCAATCCCAAAACTGACAGAAGGGCTGAGCTTCCTGCTCCCTGGTCATAAAATAACAGGCAGGAGAAAGTTGATATAATTGTGAGCCAAATCTTTACTGGCTCTGATAAATTAATTACCAAATTGGCATATGAACCCCATGCCAGAAGCAAACTATGCTCAAAGCCACAGGCCAATCATATCACACTTCTTGCAGTTATGAAAACTCTCTTTGTTAACAAGCCACCAACCAAAGCTGCCTGAGGTTTTCTGATTTCTTTGATTCTTCTCTTTTCATTTTCTTCTGCAACTAAAGCTTCCCTTGGAGCATATCAGCCAGTAAAAGACAGTTTTTATTTTTCTACTGCACAGAACCTGAAACGGGTGGCTGAGACCTGGATGGATGAATTTGCTGAGTACATTTACCAGCGGCGGCCTGAGTACAGACACCTCTCTACTGGGGACATCTCTGCCCAGAAGGAGTTGCGCAAACAGCTCAAGTGCAAGGACTTCAAGTGGTTCATGGCTGCAGTGGCCTGGGATGTGCCTAAATACTACCCTCCTGTGGAGCCCCCACCTGCCGCCTGGGGTGAGGTGAGGAAACTGTGCTCTTACCTGTGTGTGTCCATCTCTCAAAGCCTCAGGTGCTGGGAGGGACAGCTAAGCCTTCGTTCTTGATCCCTGCAGCCAAGAAAGATCAATTTAAATCACCTCAGATAAATGAATGCCCACCCTATTTTTAGAAATCACTAGAAATAAGGATTCAACCTTCAGTATTGATAGCCCAACCCAGAACTATTGACCACTGTTGACTCCTCAGATGGGCTTTTAAAAATGTACCTGAAAAGTCAGGTATGGTGGCGTACTCCTATAATCCCATCTACTTGAGAGGTTAAGACAGGAGAATAAGAAATTATAAGCCAGCCTGTGCAGTTCGATAGTAGAGCACTTGCCTAGCATGAGCAAGCCCCTGGGTTCAATTCCCAATACCACAAAAATAAATAAATAATCAAGCAAACCTGGGAAATATTTTTACTTGAGATTTGTGAAATTCTGAGATCTTGTAGAGAATGAAAATATATGTCATGACACAGTGCAAATAAGGGCAATCTGCTATCCATAATAAGATCCCTTGCTGTTCTCTATGCATAGCCCTGTTGCTGTTTTATGTATGCAAGGTAATGGGGGCGGGGGGGGGGGGGGGAGCACTTGGCTCTTTTTCTAACAGGGTGTATTCTGCAGAATCACGAAGGAATGCATTTCCATAATATATAGACTGTGGAATGTGCCAGAGCCATATTGGTTCCTGAAATAAGCAGTAACCTTTCCACCTTTGAACACTTCTACTTGATTTCACTTCCTGATGGAAAGAGCTGAATAGCCCCAGGTCCTAAATTTAAAGTATCTGTCTTTTGGCATAAAAAGGACTATTGTACTGGGTTCCATGCCATTCAATGTTGTTACTGTAGCCATTTCCCTATAGAAAAGAATGTGCTGTAAAGCAAAGACTAGTATCAGATAAGGTGGATTTCTCCTCACAATTTAACCTGCTTTGAGCAGAGGATATATCCAAGGGGTAATGCAGGATGGGCTGGGCCAGATGCCAACACTGTCCCAATTCTCCAGCCTTTCAACAGCCAAGGTCTGTCAATCATTTTGGAGGAGATTTTTGATGTCATCCTTGGCTTTACAGTGTGGGTAAGAAGATGCCATTGCTTAGTTATTGTCACTGGCTGGAGAACTCCAAAAAAAAAAAAAATTGCTCCATGGTGTGAGAGAAGAGGCCAGAACATTCAGGCATCTTTCCTGGTTGAGTTGTCCCAGTTCCCTGGAGAAGATGCATTTAGAATGTCACAGCAACTTGTTTTGCTGAAAGAATCCAAGAAAATGCCTTTCTCTGCCTGGACCTGGAATATCCCAGGTATGAGGGAAAGAGTCAAGGCCATCACCTCAAGCTCCATCTCCCTCCCCATCACACCTTTTTTTTTTGAGGCGCGGGTAGTATGTGTAGGTGGTCCTGACATTTTCAGCTTATTTGGCCTCATTCTTGCCATCCTAAATATTTCATTAAAACTTCCCTGGAATATTAGTATTGTCCGTCTACTTGTATTGATTTTAGTTCTCTGTCATGAGCTTAATTTACAGCACTGGAAATTTAAAGTACATACTAGGAAGAACTTTCTTAGCCTAACATAGTAGAAAGCATAAAGATTTGTTACCCAATAAGTGGAGAGTTTCCTCCTGAAGCTTTTTGGTTAATTATCTGTCTGTCAGCTTCCCACGGTAGTTTAAAAGGCTGTCCTAACAAATAACTAAGAAATATACTTGAAGACCCCCAGAGTATCATTGTGTGATTTAATGCTGGGTTAAAATCTCATCAATCTTTTTCCTGCCTTATGTGGCAACATAAATTTTTGTTCCTATCTGACTACCACTTCAAACTGCAATTGGTCATATTTTCTCATATTACCTGATTAATCCATAACCTGAATTCATAAGGCTACTTGTTTCCATTGAGGAGGTTCTTGAAAAAATACAGCCTGCCAGAAATAATCAAAACAAGAGCCACTGAAAGACCCAGTGGGCTATAGAAGCGTGTTTTCATCCTTATACCAGTTGCCTGTCACCACAGGTCACTTGCCCGGAGACATGGCACTTATTGTTACTGGTTTAAACAATCAGAAACTGAGATCGGATTTTTTTTAACATGATGGTTAATTTCTTTCCCCCAAAGCTTCAAAACAGTAAAGAAATAAAGGTTGTATTTAGGTTTAAGGAAGAATAAAATAAATGTGAGTCTAGTTCAAGGGTCAGTGCTGATCAGTTACATTTGCTAAGAAGAGATGTGGGTGTATACCAAGAGTGAAGACCTAGAAGACTGAAGAAAGGCAAAAAAGAAGAGAAATCAACAAACAATAAGGCTTTGCACTGGTAAATAGTTTTGAAAAGAATCTATTTCCCAGGTGGGACAGAATCCAGAAAGAAGTGAAAGATGCACATTGAATTCCGAAGGCAGGTGAAGTATTTGTAATGCAGCTTAATCTAAATGAAGTGATGAAAAGAGAGTGTTTTAGTCAGCTTTGGCGTGGCTGGAAGCAAAACCTGACAAGAACAACTTAAAGGAGGAAAAGTTTATTTGAGACTCATAGTTTCAGAGGTCTCAGTCCACAGAGGGCCACTCCATTGCTCTGGGTGCAAGATGAGGCACCGCGTTAAGGGTAATGATCCAGCAGAGGAAAGCTGCTGGCCTCATGGTGGGGTCAAGAAGCCGAGGGAGAGCGGACAGAGGGGAAAAGGCCGTAGGGAGGATGCACCCTTCCAGGGCACACCCCCCTCACCCACTTCCTCCAACCACACCCCACCTGCCTACAGTTACCACCTAATCAGTCCGTTCAAACTAGGGGGGGGGGGAATGATTAGGTTACAGCTCTAATAATCTACTCATTTTTACCTCTGAATATTCCTGCATTAACAGGAGCTTTAGGGGGATACCTCATATCTAAACCATAACCAAAAGGCTATTTTCTAACTCTATGTTGTAGAAAAACAAGCTATTTCTTAAGAGTGGATTTAAAAATGACTAAAAGTTTAGAATATATTTGGGGAACAACTTAATCTCTGAAAAGTTATCTTTCAAACTGTTCACATGTGTCATTCTTCCCCCTTTTGGATTTTTTTAAGTAAAACTTTTTATTTTAAATTTTATTTAAAAATAATAAAATTTTAGATTAACTGAAACCTTGCCAAAGTCGTAAAAAAAAATAAAAAATAAAAAAGTTCACATACACCTTCACCCAGCTGCTGCTTCTGTTAACATTTCATATTTAACAACCTCAACTGGTCTATTTATCAAGTTAATTCATTAACATTGGTACGATAGTAACTGCTGAACTACAGAGTTCATTCAGAATTTGCCCGTTTTTTCACCAATGTTCCCTTTTCTGTCCCAGAATCCAATCCAGTATATGAGAGGGCTCTTTGATTTCCCATAAACTTTCAGTTGTTAGCCTAGGCAAAGCTCCTAAGTAAATGTGATAGGTCAGTTGCTGTTTTGTAAGAAAGTGAAAAGATGAATGTCGACTCTGGTTCTTTTCTAGTAACTCTGGGAGGAAACCACAGACCTCCAGCAACCAAGCGCAAGCACCCTGTATGGCAAGCAGGGCCACCTGTTTCGCACTGGTGCTTGGGATAGTTTCCACCTGCTTCTCTGGGCCCACCTGACTGACTCTAAGTAAACGATGAAGTGCTTAGGCGGCTTTTGGCTCCAGTAGTTGGAACTCGGTTTGCTCAGGGTATGCTGCAGACCATAAACAGCCCATAAAAGGTTGCTCATTTCCCTGACAAATTTAGCCTCAAGACTGCACTTCTCTCCCAAATCATCGCCCTGTTCTGCCCTTCCTTTCCCTTTAATATCAACACAGCCCATTTAAAATGGGAGATGAGACCACTCTTCCACTCAGAACCTTTCAAATCCTACCACCTCTCTCTATGAAAATCAAAGATCCTAAATGGTTTCACCCCTGTGCCCCCTGCCCCTGACCCCACCACCATCATTTACTCACCCTCGTTTACCCTTCTCTAGCCACACTGGCTTCATTGCCATTCCTCAAACAGGCCAGGCACAATCCCACCTCAGGGCCTTTGCACTGGCTTCTCCCAATACTTAGAATCCCCCAACCCCAGGAATCCTGAGTGTTATTCCATCATTCCTTCAGATCCTGGCTCCGTCTAGTCCCATTCACCTCTCTCCTACTCTGCCCATATGCAGAGCTTAGTGAGCTCTCGCTCTCTCTCTCACCCCAGGGAGGAGTCTCTGCATCACTCCCCCATTGGCCAGAAAAAAAATAGACCTCTTTGGAAACCCTGACCAGAAGGACAGTTTTCATAATAAATCTCAGGTAATCGATTCTAATCGACTGTCAGATCTACATCCAAAATATTCACTTCTCTCAACTTAAGGGAAAGAGGAGAAATCCAAAAGCAAAAAAGCCTCTGATCCAGCAATTTCCAACTCTCTCTACCAGCTTTCTACTTATAAGGTAGGCAGAAGAGATGAAAGTCACATCTGAGCCAGGCAGTGGCCCATGCCTTTAATCCCAGCTCCTCAGGAGGATCACAAAGTTTGAAACCAGCCTGTGCAACTTAGCAGGACCACGTCTCAAAATAAAACAAAGGGCCAGGGGTAAACCTCCTTGGTAGAGCACTCCCCTACAATGTGCAAGGCCCTGGATTCAATCCCCAGCACTGCCAAAAGGGAAAGAGAATGGGAGTCACATTTGACAGAGAGGTACTCTCCAGAAGGCATCCTATCCTCCAGTGCTTTAGAGTAGTGGGTGTAACTGCAGAGGCAAGAGGGCCCAGAGAGACCAAGTAGGATTTTGAGCCATAGAAATCATACCTCCCTTAGTAGCACTCAGAGAGAAGCAATGTGCTTTTCTGGGATGCTATTTTAGATGAGGTAAGAACAGGGTTAAAGTGGAAAACTCTTCTTAAACTACTCACATATGAAGTGTCTCTTTTTGTGTCAAGTCTCTGAATGAAAGAAACTGAATTTCCTATTATTTTTCTCCTTCTTATCCTTTCCCCTTCTTAGAATTCATGAATTTGCTAAAGTCATTTATAGTATTCCTTTATAGTCCAGAAAGAAGAGTTCTACAGAATTCTAAACATTGTGTGTAAGGAGGCAGAATAAAAGATGTAAAACAGACAAAGGTGTCTTTTCTAAACAGTGCCATAAATTCTTTTAAAAGGTGTCTACTTACTGTCCTCAATGTGCCAATCTCAGCACATCCATTTGTCATCTTGCAATTGTGCAAAACTGATTTTAAATCTTTATTTTCAAATTTCATCTCAATACTGAACTAGTTTGGCTGCTTATTTAAATTCCTTTACCAAGATGAATGTCACCCTGAATGGAAGATTGTTCACAAAGACAGTCACCCAAAATAATTTCAGTTTCTCCTCTGGAGCTGTTGCTCTTGACTTCTTTTCACCTGCTTGCTTCCTCTTTCATCTAATGTTCTCACTGTGCACAAAGCTTTTCAAATTCCTCCACATCAGCTTACATGAAAGAAAGTTCAACACTAGGAGGTGCGTTATCCAAAAGACCATCTTACAATGTAATATGGCCTCTTTCAAATTCTGTATGAGCACTACTGATGAGCGATAAAGTTAAAAAGCCAGTACTTTCTGCACAGTGAGCAAAGCTTCCTCACGTTCTCCAGGGAGAGACAAGGCCAGGTTTCCTGAGTTCCCCTGCAACCGGGTCTTGAAACTAGAAAAGCTGCAAAGTGAGATTGTTCTATTGTTCCCTTAGCAACCATGCAGGGAATCATCTCTGCCACCCGAGTGCTATAGATCATCCAACCAGATCTTTAAATTAAGCAGTCATTCAAAGATGATTTGTCATTCTGAGTGTATTAGAGTTGACTTGATCTGTCATTTATTTTCTCAGGCAGAGGCAATGCTGGTAGACTATGCTAATTCATCTCTCTGGAGCTCAACAAAGAAGTTTAGAAAAATGTAAGGACACATAAAGAATTGCATTATCCTTTCAAATTTTGTTATATGTTTTCTGAATTCTCAACAGTTGAGACGGGGTTAAGAAGACAGACTTCAAGTACCTTACAACAATTTTAGTCCCACATTCCCAGATGAGCAAACTGAACATCTTAGCGCCCCCTTGGTGGGAATTCGACTCAAGTCATAATGGAATCAGAGGTGCTTCAGAGCTAACAAATGTGTTTTTCTTCTTCTATATGGCATACATAAATATGCCAATTAAAACTTTTTATCTTTTCTGTTTATTTTGTTCATTCTTAAAATATGGGTATTTGTATTTGATACATACTTACACACATAAATATATCCTGGCTCAGGTGACAGGAATAAATGAAATTTCAGGAATCATCATGAATTCATGTCAGTATTAAATTTTCTTTATTTTTATTTTTTAGTTATTATTTTAATTGTACAACTTTATGTAATATCATGTGAGGAATGATAAAAGCAATCTTTCCCACAGTATTCTTGCTTATAAAATATACTGGAATTTCTCATACTAAAAAAAAAAAGAACAACAAAAATTATTTAATTCATTAATTTAAAACAGGGCAGCCACATAATTTTACTTAATTATTCAGACCAAACAAAACATTTAGAATCACAAAAGGAAAAACAAACATGGATATCATCTTATGTAAAACAGAGAATAAGGAATCCCCAGGTACTCTAGAGTGTGGACTAGTGTGACCCAAACAGCAGACAGCAGATGAGGAATTGGTAAAAAAGAAAAAGAGGAGTGCTGACATTTGTTCAAGGAGAGAACTCAGAAATCAACAACAGATATTTGCCCCTAAAAAAACAGAAGATCCTTTACAGACCAGAAATAAAAACAATCAAACCAATGAAATTCAGATTTCCCCACAGGCTGTAAGTTAAGGACCTCTGCAAACAGACGACAGGAAACCAGTTAGGAGACATGGGAATGCACCCAAGCCATGATGATGCGAACGCTCAAGAACGCTCCTGTTTTGGAAAGACAGAGACTCATCCTGTCCCCTCCTCACACCCACACAATTTTACTTTTTAATCTGCTGAGATGGATCCAAAATGAAACACTGGAGATCCCAGTAGAACTGAAGCTGCCACGAGAAGGAGATGGTGATTGACCTCAGAACGTACAGAAAACCAAATACATGTAAAAGTAACAATTCTGTTTTGGAAGGAACCCTAGACCACACAGAGTCAGAGACAGGAAGTTTTTGTAAGACAGGCTGAGTCCTTAGAGATGGGAGACAAGTCTAGATAAAAAGGGCCTATTTTTTAAAAGTTCACAACAACAGAGAAGAGAGCCCTACACAGAAACTTTCTTCTAATAGTCCAATTAACTACCTCATTTATATATGGAAAGTATAAGCAGTTTATGATAAAAACCCCATCTAGAAATACAAGGATAAAGATAAAAATGAAACAAATACAGTTCCAACAGATAATGAAAATATGGTGCAAATGTAACCACAGAGAAAGTAAAGACTTCAGTGAAGGTGAATTTCAAAATAAACTTAAAGAATCTTAGAAACAATCAAAGCTTGAAAGAACCATATTAATCAGAGTTAGAACAGCTCAGAAATGAGATGACTAGAATAGAAACACGACTTTATGGAAAGAGAACTGAGAAAACTCAGGCCTGAACCACAAAAGAATGAAAATCATTTCAGAAATGAAGACTAAATTAGAATAAACAAAAGAGCCAAGAAAGACCATGGAAAATAAAGTAAGAATAATTGAGGGTCAAAGGGAAAAGTGTACAAGTAAAAAGGAAAAAATCATCAAAAGATTAACACATTCCACATAGAATTCCCAAAAAGAAAGCACCTTTAAAAAAAACAAATATTAAATCCTACAATTCAAGTAAACATAAAAATAAAGGATTTGAATCCATGTACACTTTAAGAGGAACATATCTGGGAAATTGTTTTTTCCCTATGCTGGGAATCAAACCCAAGACTTCATGCTTGCCAGGCAAGTACTTTACCAATGAGCTATGCCAGCCCCACAGCCCTGATTGTGTTTCAAATAAAGTGGGGGAAAATGAACATTCAAGTAAAAAAATAAATAAATTACAGATGGGCATGGCAGCAGACACCTATAATCCCAGCAACTTAGGAGGCTGAAGTAGGAGGATCACAAGTTCAAGGCTAGCCTCAGCATCTTAGTGGAGCCATAAGCAACTTCATGAGACACTCTCTTAAAAGAAAAAATAAAGAGTTGGGAGTGTGGCTCAGTGGTAAAGTGCCTCGGGGACAATTTATGGCATAATTCCTGTACCAGAAAAAAAAATTAGACTTTGAAGCTCATTTTTTTACCAGAAAGCATTAGAACAGTATTGTGAAGATGCTCAAGAAAATAAAATAAAAGGGGCTGGGTTGTAGCTCAGTGGTGGAGCACTTGTCTCACACATGTGAGGCACTGAGTTTGATCCTCAACACAGCATAAAAATAAATAAAATCAATAAAGTAAAGATATTTTGTCCATCTTTTAAAAAAATCTTTTAAAAAAATAAATAAAATAAAATAGGAGCCAAGGATTTTATACCCAGTCAAACTATCCTTTAAGCATGAAGGCCATCAAAATACAGTTATAAACATTCAAGTACTTAGGTTTTGTTTTACCAAAAGCTTTTGTGAGGAATATACTAGAGAATGAACATCAGAAAACCATGATCTGTTTGCAGAAGCTTGGCAGAGGTTATACAGAAGCTGGCTGTAAGGACAGAAGTATATACAAATTACATATGGTCTGACAATGTAGAAATAATACAAGTAACCAATGGGAAAGGCAAGTAGAAATAGATTTGCTGATTATCCATGAGCATCGATCAGAAATAAAATGAATATCACATCTAGCCACTGGGGGAGAGGGAAGAAAAGGGGGTGGGAGTATAGCTAATTTGGGTATTGCTTGGAGAAGGGTACAGTTAGGCTTTACCTAAAATAATGACTCTTTAGATATTATATAGAATACTAGTGTGAAAGTTGCCAGTCGAACAAAACACAATCCATACTAAATACCAAAGATTGGAAACAGAAAACAGACCATATGATGAAAGACTTTCTAGATAATAGTAGATATATTATAAATCAATGTCAGAACTGAAATAGAACATGTAAGTGAATCTATTGAAAGAAAAAAAATTGGACTATCTAATACTACAAAGCAAATCTAACTCTCTGCTATCAATGCGAGACATAACAAAATCAAAATCATATAAAAAGATTAAAAATGAAAGAATAAAAATATCAGGCAAGTTCAAATAAGACAGCAGAGTTTGAGATCTTCAGATCAAAGAAAGAAGGACTCTAAATGGGTGAGTGGACTAAAACAAAATATGTTAAATTTTAAAGAGGTCAAACAAGACATTAAAATACCAAAAACAACAATCCACTGAAAAAAACACATTCCTAACAGCAGAAACTATTGGAAAGGCAAAGAGAAAGGGAAACACACCAGAAAAGGACACCTTAGCACACCTCTCTCAGTCCACGACTGAAGAGGTAGAACAAAACTAATAAGGATCCATAGAACCTGAACCATTTATCAATGATGTGGGTCTGATTTGCATTTCTAATACTTAAATACTTTTTGAATTTGCCTTCTTTCAAGTGCCCATATTTAAAAGCATGTTACTTATTGTTACAAACAAGAATTTGAGCATATATAAAAAGAGATACAAACCTACAATTGAAGAAATAAATACCCTATAATCTTGAATCTGAACTGGAAATTTCAGTATCAACTTATGATGATTTTTTCAAGAAAAATACCACTTTTGTAGCTTTGTCCAGTGAAAATTTCTTTTAAGATGTTTTTTTCAATCTAATTTCAGTGAACACACCTAATTTCCTGTTGTGATCTCTAAATGAAATTCCTTACTAAACAAAACTAATTTTATTGAAGAAATGTTTAATTCCAGAGGTGAGACAGAAAATGTAGAAGGTGGGTGGGGATATTTTGTTACTGTAAAAGGCAGAGAGGGAAGGAAGCCATCAAAAGGTCAAATGGATTATGTCAAAGGACAGAAAAGTCAGCCAGAAGTGGATCTCCTTGTTATAGAAGAGACAGTATGAACATCAAAAGAAGTGACTTAGTTACTTAACAAGTATTGACTGTACAAAAAGCTGTAAAGGAATAATTAAACTTTTTTCAAAGAGGATAGGAGAGATAAACAGACCACATAAAACTCATTGGTCACCACTGGCAGTTGCTAGGACACTGAATCACAACTCTGAAAAGAAATATTTACAGGGGAAACAAGCATTTGTCTTGCTTTTCTGGTAATAAATTCAAAAGAAAGAGAAATTAACATTTTGCAATTCATCTAATGCAATAACTGAATCGAGCAATGATCATCATTGAATAGTAAGGTTGTTAGACAAAATGTTAATGACAAAATTCATAATAAAATTATCAAGCAAAAAATCACCTACACCCACTGATTAATTTTTGCATTGCTGAAATATATATATATTCTGACATACAAAACAATGTGAGGGACTTTACACAGCCAGAAAATCAAGAATCATTTCTCTGAAATATTCTTTAAAAAAAAAAACTGACACTGAATTAAATCAAGCCTTTAGCTCTAACTTTAGTGTTCAGGAAATTCAGGAGTAGAGCAATATTCAAATAGCACCTCAAGCTAAATCTAGATGGTAACAACCCAATTTCTTCCATCAGTCCATGGCAGAGAGAAAAACAGGGAGGAGGAACTCTTCTAGCTTACAGGACACTCACAAGGCTCAAATATAATAAAATGAAACTCATCTGAATCATGAATAGAATAAACTAACCAAAACAGACATGTGGAGACAAGCAAGGCAATGTGAATGTGGACCAGATACTAAAGGATATTAAGCAATTGCTAATTTGTGGATGTTTTCTCCCTATTTTTCTTCCACTGTCACTCTCTCTCTCTCACTCATTTGGAGAAGTTTATTGAAGCTTTAAGATGAAAGGACATGTGATGTTTATGTTTAAAATTCTCCAGCAAAACAGGAGGAGATTGGGAAATGAGCAGATGAAAACGTATGGTAAAATGCTGATGGTTTACAAAGTTCAGTGATTGCCTCATAGAAATTTTCATAATGAAAATATTCCAAATGCATTGCCTTTGAAGGTATATGTGAACATAATATCTATAGGAAAAGAGTAAGCATAAGTATGTTTTGGGTGATGTTTTGGTAGCTAAACACCAGCATTTTTATTTTACTTGTACCCCAAGACTAAAATCATTTTTCTGTATAGAAATACACATTATATATTATTGTGTTTGAGACAATGCCTTAATAATATAACATTTTACTCAAAGTTTTTATTAAGGATATTTATTAGCCCAATCTTAGAACTTAGAACCCGTATGGAATACACGAGACAAGTTGTTGAATAATGTATAAGCAGATGGCCTATGATTATCTGCCAAAATATCACACGTGTATGCGCATCTCTCTCTCTCTCTCTCTCTCTCTCTCTCTCTCTCTTTCTCAAGATTGAAACACTGATTACTAATCTATAGAACTTTTTATCCGTAATTAAAATAACTTTTGAAATCATACTACAATTAGTAAAATTTATGGAATGATTCATGTTTTCAAAATGCTTACTGGAAACAGTTTAACAAACATTCATGAAATGTATGGCATTGTTATTCATTATTTCTACATAGCAACAAAGGCCACACAGAGAAAAGAGACAGTAGAAAAGAATCACTATCAAACCATATTCAGGGAAGATTCTAATTACCACAACCAAAATTACTATGTAGCAATCTACATAGTCTGAGTTAATCATTTAGAAGGTCAAAGTAATCAGTCGATTTTACACTATAAAGAAATAATCCTATGTGAGGGATTATTTTTGGCTATTTAGGGTAAGTGAAATAGCCAAAAATATTTAAATATTTATATTTTTGGCTATTTAGGGTAAGTGAAATAGCCAAAAATATTTAAAACCCTAAAACTCGGGGCTGGGGATGTGGCTCAAGCGGTAACGCGCTCGCCTGGCATGCGTGCGGCCCGGGTTCCATCCTCAGCACCACATACAAACAAAGATGTTACGTCCGCCGAAAACTAAAAAATAAATATTAAAAATTCTCTCTCTCTTTCTTTAAAAAAATAAAAAAATAAAAATAAATAAAAAAAAACCTAAAACTCAGAGGCCACATACCTGCAAAAGATAAGCAGGTGCCCAAGTCAAGGCTTCTCAAATTATCATGAGCTTATCTCTGCAGGGGAACTCATCCATGTGCCCAGGCATCCACAGAGCTACAGGAAAGCACCTATCTCACCAAAACATCAGCTTTACTGAGAACTTTGTAGACACATAACATCATATGTTACAGAATAGAATGTACACCGTATAATATTTTTAAATAAAATGAACACTTCAAAAAAATATTGTACTTCATTTTGAGTTTGCTGACTCCCCAGACAAGGGTTCACCTTCTCTGTTGTCAGCCTGGTCCACATGGGAAGGGTTGAGAGACATCAATCAGCCTATGGAAAAGGCTGGTTGTGTTAAACTCTCTCCTCCTTGAAGATCCAGAAACTCGTTCTTTCCTAGTCCTCACAATGATCAGACCCCAAGACTGACTCCCCCCAGATGAACTGCACAATGCCAAGATCAACACCAAAATGTCCATTATTCATAGACAATGAAAACTACAGCTTCCACAAAACTCAGAAATCCACAGGTGAACAATCAGTGCTTTTCATTCTCTGACAACTACATAGGCTTCGAGTGTTCACTGGAAACTTCTGTGTTGATATTGCTTGAAAATATTCTCTCCATGTGAGTAGACCATGTAGGAGTCAAAAGGTTATCTGATGAACACAGAATCAATAAAGATGAAGAGAATGCTTAATGGTATCTGGATGCCAATGGGTTTGGAAATCCGTTGCCTTTAGCCTCAAATTTTCTTTTTTTTTTTTTAGCCTAAAATTTGCATCTCCACCCTAAGGATAACACGGCCATTGAGGCTGGGACCATTTGCAGTAGCTGGTTACCGGGGACAGCAAGCATGTCAATGGCACTGCCAGCTTTTCCTTCACAGTCTTTCCATTACTGAACGTGGTTCTTTTGTAAGCTAAGCTCTTAGGTAAATCTTGGTGAAGTTTTTCTGGCCATCCTGTCTCCTTCAGGTGACCTTACACAACTACTAACTCACCTATCCAGGTTCATTTTTATTCTTTTATTTTTTTCACTCAGGAAATATTAATGGGCCCGGCACTAATCACAAAGGTTGAATGGTGAGCGCCTCGGACATTGTTCTTGCTCTCATGTAGCTTAAGAACTAGTGAGATCTAATGAGGGTGAGCTGTTTTCATCATTTTGATGGACAGACACCTCACTCACAGGATACCGATTAAATCCGAGAGTTCTTGAAATCCTCTTTAATGTGCATAATGACTTCTGATCAGACTGCGTCTCCACAATCACAGCATGGCAGGTGTGACAGAATTGGAACATGCTGTTCTTCAATAGTCCCAGCCTGTGCACTCTGAACAAAGAGCAAATCCATAATTCATGCCTTTCTATTAATAGGCTACCTGATATAAGTGCATAAAAATGAGCATATAAAATGCCATTTTATAACTCCCAAATTAACATTTGAGATAATTAGCAAAGTGCTAAATATCCATTAACTTTCCTCATTCTTTGTTTCTACAAACATGAATTGGTCACACTTTGCAACACATAATGTGCATTGTACAATGTTGGGTAAATGCAAGGGTAAAAAAGAAATGACCAGCTTTCTCAGTTCCTCACAGGTCAGTATACATGCTCAGTTCTACTGATTTTCTAGGCACTTGTTTCTTCAAAGTCTAGCTCCAATGCTTACGGGATATGTTAGAATCAGACAAGTTATTTTAATCTTTCTCAGTTTTTCTCAGCAGTAAAATGAGAATGAAAGTCCTTATATTGTAGAGGTTGTTGGGAGTTAACTATACTATTATGTAAAGTTCTTATCTCCACATCTGGCGCATGACAAATAATCATCAGAAGTCATCTGTTAGTACTGGTAGTCATAGTGGCACTGATAACAATGATATAGTAGTAATAGTAATTTGCACTTTCAAAGTAATGGCTAACATAACTGGAATGTGATTTTTGTAAGTCTCTAGCCAGCTCTCAAAGTCAAAAGATTGCAGAATTTACCCCAAGATTCACATATGTCATAGACCTTGATAATGAAAATTTAAAAGACCCAATGCCTAAAAGAAATTCCTTCCATGCCAAAGTAAAAGACATGGAAGTAAAAATATTCTCTTTTGAAGGAGAAAAAAAACTGTTTTTTCCCTTCCTTAAAAGGTCCAATTTTCCAGAGCATGTTCTGAATAAAAGTTGTAAGCTAAGTAAAGAAACTGAATGTGCAAGTAAAAATTGTTTCCAATAGTGTATGATTTAGTGGTGACCTTCTGAGTGAGCAGATAAAGGGAGGTGTTCCAGTTCTTATCTAGTCTACACCTCAGTCAAACTGAACAGGGTGAAATAAAGGTGGCACATGCTTATAATCCACATGCTATGTGGGACCCTGAGGCAGGAAAATCACAAAGTCAAGGCAAGCCTCAGCAACTAATCGAGACCATGTCTCAAAAAATAAAATAAAAAGGACTGGGAATGTATGCTAGAGCGTCCCTGAGTTCAATCCCCAGTACCTTAAAAAAAAAAAAAATGATAGTCCTCCATTGATACAATAGTCCTCTACTTTTCCTCCTCATCCTCCCTACCACCTGTACCCCCACAAATGAATTATAAAATTGCTCAATGAAGTTAAAAGCAGACTGGATTTGCATCTTGCAGCTTATTCAAACATTTCTCTGGCTTTAGGGACCCTTTGAACTCACAATGCTGGTGATACAACTGGGAAGTTTGGCTGTGACTACTTGAGCCGTCCATTGAGAAAACAATCTTGATTAGTTCCTATATGAGATAGTATGGACTGAAAGGGACCAAACCTCAAATAAACCAGGATTAAAGAGGTAAAATGAAAATGAAAATGCTCACCACCTTCAGCAGCAACTGGATCGGATCTTCTCCTCTAGCAATCCCAGTCCCTTGGGGGATTTCCAGACAGTTCCCTCTCCTACGACAATCACGTACCATCACAGAGAAATAGATATTTTACACCTTTGCAACTTTTCTCCTTATGTGTAAAATGGCGGTGAAACACCTCATGGGTGTGAGCTATATATAATCAGTTCTAAATACACAGAAAAAAAATTTTTTTTTATTCAGAGGCCATATGGAGCACAATTCCCTTCTAATGTTCACCCTACAGCAAAGGAATTCATTCCTGCTTTATATGAGCCGCCACTCTCCTCCAGTCCCCACAGCTTGCCACCTTCCCTTTTTGGGGTTTGTAGAATACAAAAGCCACTCTACCAATCAAAGCACTGCATGATATTTTTGTACTGTGGCAAAATACATATAACATGAAAGTTGCCATTTTAACCAGTGGCATACCAACTCAGTGGCAGTAAGTACGTCCACATTGCTGTGCATGCTATCTCCAGAACTTTTCATCATTTCAAACTGAAACTGTATCCATCTTTATTAGTCAACTCCGGCTGCCATAGATTGAGTGACTTGAACAACAAATTTATTTTCTCATAGTTCTGGAGGATAGAAGTCTGAGATCAGGGTGCCAACATGATTGGGTTCTGAGGAGAACTCTCTTCCTGGCTTGGGGACTGCCTCCTTCTCTCTGCTGCTCACATGGCTCTGAGTATATTGAGATGGTTGGGGGACATCTCCTTGCCTTTCTCTTCTTATAAGGCCACCAGTCTTACTGGATTGGGGTCAAACACTTAGGACTTCGTTTTGCCTTAATTACCTCCTAAAAGTCCTATCTTCAAATACAATTAGATAGAGGATTAATCCTTCATCATACAAATTGGGGGAAAAGAGGACAAAATTCAGTTCATTGCACCATTAAACAATAACTTCTCATCTCCCGTCCTCCATCCCCTGGTAAACCTTTGTTTCTACCAATTCAACTTTGCCAAGCACCTCATATAAGTCGAATCATGCAATCCATTTTCTTTTGGATCTGGCTCATTTCACTTAGCGTAATGTCCTAAGTTTCATCCATGTTGTAGCAAAACTTCATTCTGTCTTAAGAGTGGATAGTATTCCACTGTATTTACATACCACATTTTATTTATTCATTCATCTGTCAATAGACACTTGGGTTGCTTCCACCAGTTGACTATGTTGAATAATGCTGCTGTGTACATGAGCATCCCCGTTTGAGTGAATTGCTATATCACGTGGTAACACCATGTTTTAACTTTTAGAGGAAACATCACACCATTTTCCACAGTAGCTGCACATTTTACATTTCCACCAACAGTGTATACACATTCCATTTCTTCCACGTCCTTTCCAATGCTTGTTGTTTTACATTTTTTTCTTTTTTAAATAACCATCTTAGCAGATATGAAGTAGTATCTCATTATGTTATTAATTTGCATTTCTCTAATGACTAATAATGTAGCACACCTTTTCATGTGCTTGTGGCCATTTGTATAGCTTCTTCAGAGATAACTGATGAAGTCTATAGCCCATTTTGAATTGCATTATTTGGATTTTTTCTAAATTTTAGGAGTTCTTTATATATTCTAGGTATTATCCCTTTATCATATATGTTATTTGAAAATATTTTCTCTCATTCAGTGAGTTGTCTTTTTATTCTGCTAATATCCTTTGATCCAAAAAAAAAAGTCTTTAATTTCAATGAAGTCCAATTTATCCACTTTCGTTTTTGTTGCCTATGTGTTTGATGTCATAATTCAAGAAATCTTTGCCAAATCAAATGAAGATTTTCTCCTTTTTCTTCTAAGAATTATATTCTTTTAGCTCTGACATGTAAGTCTTTGATCTGATTTGAGTTAATTTGTGCACATGGTTTAAGGTAAGGATTCAACTTCATTCTTTGGGTATGAATATCCAATTTTCTCAGCACCATTTGTTGAAAAGATGATTTTTCTCTTCAATGAATGATCTTGGCATCCCTGTTAAAGATAATTTGATCTTATATGTAAGTGCTTATTCCTGGGCTTTTTATTCTATTCCATTCTTCTATATGTCTATCTTTATGTGGGTCCCACACTGCTTTAATTACTGTTAGAAAGCTTTGGAATGAGTTCCCCGACTTTGATCTTTTTCAAGATCGTTTTAGCTGTTCAGGATCCCTTGAGATCCCATATGAATTTAAGGATGAATTTTTCTGTTTCTGAAAAAAAAAATTCATTGAGTTTGCTATAGATTATACTGAATCTGTACATCACTTGGGATAATATTAATATCTTAATAATAGAAAGTCTTCTAATTCATGACCACAGGATGTCTTTCCATCCATTATGTCTTCTTTAATTTCTTTCAGCAGTTATAAAATATTTTCTCCAAATGTCTCTATGGGCTGGCTGCCCTCCTGCCCAGGCAGCTCCCAACTGCAGCTCAGCAGAACCCCCAGGTTCCTCTCCCTCTTCTGTGCCCATCATGGGACATCTTCCACTAGAATAGATCCCATGAGGAAAATCAGAGGTAGAAACTCTGCCCTCGAGGTGATATTCTACTCAGTTGTCCTCGTTTCCAGCTTCTTGGTGTCTATGTGAGTCAGCGTCACACTTCCTCTAGAATTGCAATTGCTGTCAGAATGGCCCTAACCTCTCAGACAATAGCCAGTCAGCACTTGATATAACTTCCCCTATGACTAAAAGCCAGAGGGAGCTGGCCCTGAGGTATACACTTGCAATAGGAGACTTCACAGGATCTTCATTCCAACACAAAGTTTGGAATCCCAGGTCTGCCATTGATTAACTGTAAACTCTGTATTGTGCAGCAGACTGAAGGGTGGCCTACAAAAGGATATGTTCTAATTTCTAGAACTTATGAATGTGACTTTATTTAGAAAAAGGGTCTTTTCAATTATGTAGGAGATAATCCTGGCTTATCTAGGTAGGGCCTAAATCCATTGACAAGAATCATTGTAAGAGAAACTCAAAGATAGGTAAAGAAGATAAAAAAGACCATCTGAAGACAAAGACAGAGATTGGAATGAGCAGCCACATGCCAAGAAATGCTGGCAGCCAGCAGAAGTTTGAAGAGGCAAGGAACAAAATCTCCTCTAGAGACTCTGAAGAAAGTGCAGGCCTGCCAACCCCTTAATTTCAGACTTCTGGCCTCCAAAACTAAGAGAGAGATCATGTGGGTGTTACAACAGCCACAAGAAACTAAGTTGTCTTGATTTCTCATTGCAAAATATGAGTAATCACTGTACCTATCTCCCAGAACTGTGAGGGTTAAATCAAATAATCATGGAAAGCAATGAACGTAGGGCCACAGCAACACTCCATAAAATATTGGCTACTATTAGTTTCTGCCATTGAAACCCTGATTAATGTTACAAAAGGATGGAGGAGGCAACACATTACCTAGTCATACAATGCCAGAGATTTGGGGAAAATAATTGTTTCTGCATGGTAAGCTTTCCAGTAGTGGGTGTGTGGTTTTTTTAAGAGGCAAAAATTACAGCCCAGTTTTTGTTTACTGAGCCCATGGGGTACAGGGAAAATATCACTCTGTGCATTCCAAACAGCAAATACCGAGTTCCACATACATATTCATCTACTGGGGGTGGAGAGACAGCTACATATGTAAAAAACATGTGGAACAGTCCTTATGGGCCACCAGATATATAAAACAATAATACTTTATATGCTAAATTTTGTGTCTATAAATGTGTGCATTTTTCTGGAGAGTTCATAGCTTTCATCAAATTCTAAAAAAAGAATATGGAAGTCCTCCAAAAAGTTAAAAAATCATTTACATAAAAGGATGACACCAACATCCTTGAACAAAAAAAATGAAGACCAGGTTCAAAAACATAAGCCAGGCAAGTACCACATTTGGCCCAAAACTCATAAATCAAAAATTCATTGCTGTGTTTTTCCCAGGACCTAATTCATTGATGAGTCCGAATTTGGTAAGACATTTAAGAGATGAATGAACAGCAAGTGGCTTTGAAACACTAAAAATCTCTTGAGTAAGTTTGATAAGTGAGGTAGTAACAGAAAGTGGGTATAAACATGGCCAACAAAAAGTCTAGTAATAAATTCTTTAGTTGAAAAATTCTATGTTTAAGGAAGCCTCTTTGTAAAATTCTGAGATTAATTACAAGAATAATAATAGACAGTTGTCATTGTGATCTGTTTCATTCATCAGAAGAGAAACTCGCTCAAAGACAGTTAACATTTTTCTTCCATTAAAAGAAGTTATTGAGAAAGTGCTTTATGTAGTAGACTGAATTGTGTCCTCCCAAAATTCATGTTGAAACTGGAACCCTTGAGTGACAGTATTTGAAGATAGATGTTTAGCGAAGTAATTGAGATTGAAAGAGGTCATAAGAGTTGGACCTAATTCAATAGAATTAATATGTCTTTATAAGAGGACGAGACACCAAGAGGTGTATGAGCACATAGAAAAAGCCTGGTGAGGATACAGCAAGAAGGTGGCCATCTGCAAGCCAAGGACAGGTCTCAGAATAAACCAAACCTACCAACTTCTTGATCTGGAACTTCCAGCCTCAAGAAATGAGATGTAAATTTCCACCATTGAAGCCACCCAGTTTGTGGTATTTTATTACAGCAACCCTAGGTGACTAATACACTATACACCCAAATCAATGCCAGGTGCTGGAATTATAGAGATGATTAACTCAGTTTCTCCTCAAGAAAGTCTCACTGGTTTGAAGTAACACTGAGAGCCACTGCCAGAAACAGAACCCAGCCCTCAACCTCCTGAGGCCACCAGAGCTAGTGTTGGTCTTGCCTAACTTTCACTGAGCTGGCTGGACTGGCTGTTTTTAGTTGTACATGTACCCAGAGTCATTAAGACTAGAACTCAAACACTGTTGACTTCTTAAAAACCTTTTCCTGTACTGCTTTGATTTGTTTTTCTGTTCTGTTCTGCTTTGGTTTTGGTAAGAAATCCTCTCACTCTCTCCCACTCTCTTTAGCCACCAACCATTGATGTCATGTTCCAACCAGACCACAACCAGTTCATTCTGGGAACTATCATTGAGTCTGGCATGACTGACCACACTGAAAGAAATCTGAGAGGAGGAAGATTAAATAAAATGCTTCGATCAGAAGTAAATGAGAGATTATCATTCAGAATGCTGACAGAAGCATTTGAATGTTTTAAGATTATTATTTTAACTGTTCCATAAGCTGAGGCCCTGGAGTAGAATTTTTGACATCACTTTTTTTTTATTGGTTGTTCAAAACATTACAAAGCTCTTGACATATCATATTCCATACATTAGATTCAAGTGGGTTATGAACTCCCATTTTTACCCCAAATACAGATTGCAGAATCACATCGGTTACACATCCACATTTTTACATAATGCCCTATTAGTAACTGTTGTATTCTGCTACCTTTCCTATCCTCTACTATCCCCCCTCCCCTCCCCTCCCATCTTCTCTCTCTACCCCATNTATCTGAAGTGTGAGGACATCACTTCTTTGGATAGAATATATTTCCTTTTTACAGGAAATAGCCTTCAATTTTCCCTATCGATTTTGCATGGATTTCCCTTACTATAGAAAACAGTGATGAAATGTTGGTCAGCGTCACTCAGAATTTTAAGGCTAGCTCTCTAAAGGTGCACTAATTCTATTTTCCCGTGTGTTTGATTTTATAGCAGTAGGTAAGAAGTAGGGGTGCAGATATTTTTTTTACCAATCCTTAAGTATGAGCTTCAAAAAATGGAGATGATATGGCTTCAAAAGGAAAGGCCCACAGTAAAATGTTGCAGGGAAGTAGTTATATCCTGAAATATTTTATAAATATTATAGTTATATGCAAATGCAATTTGAGGTGCCCACATATTTTTCTTTTAAACATCCAAGTCACCTCATTCAATATGTTCACTATATACAATGGTGATTAAATCTATAAGAGAAAGCTCAGGCCCTGAATTATTTTAGCTGAAAAAATAAAGACAATTTTCTGCCCTTCCTTGGAGAACTGGCTATTAAACTCAAGTATGAGTTCAAAATTATTTACTTCTCTAGAGAACTTTAAAAGCCCACTGATTATCATGTGTCTCAGGGATTTTGCTGCCACTCTGTCCAGGGTCCAAGGGTCATATCCTTCTCAGAATCAGCTCTATGATTCTGATTACAGATCTTCATTAACTAACAGTTTTAAATCTTACAAGAGTTTAACAACTGCCTATTAGACAAGTATTTAAACCTGCCCACATTTCAACCACTTGACTTGAATTCAAAGAAAGAATTATTTTATCGAGACACCATGTTGTGTGAGTAATTTTTCAAGTGCTAAAAATTGCTTTATCTTCAAAGCCTGTGGCTATTGCCCTTGGCTTTGAGGATAATGTTGGAAGCAGTTTTTCATGATTGTACTAGAACTGGAGCAAATCTCAGATTTATTGGCAGGGTATACATGAGACCAACCATTGGAAGAAGTGTTTGTATTCATAAAATAGCGCTCCAGGAGAAAAATGACAGGAATATTAAATGTCAAGACATTTGTTAAAAGAACAGTTCCTTACCCAGCACAACATAGCTCATTCTGAGGAGATGTCTTCACTTCTTTTTCTGAGTGACAGTACAGGAAACACAGTAATCAACCATTTCTGATTCTAGAATTTCTCCCAGATCATCTGGGGCTGAAGGGGGCTCACACTGCCTCTCTACATCATGCAAGCCATCGTCCACTGTGGTTTGCCGTTTTGTTGTTGTTGTTGTTGTTGTTGTTTTGGAACTGGGGATTGATCTTAGGGGCCCTCAACCGCTAAGCCACATCCCCAGCCCTATTTTGTATTTTATTTAGAGACAGGATCTCTCTGAGTTGCTTAGTGTCTCACTGTTGCTGAGGCTGGCTTTGAACTCATGAACCCCCCACCTCAACCTCCTGAGCCCCTGGGATTATAGGCATGCACCCTCACACCTGAATCATCTAAACTCTTGACAGGTTCAGTTAGTGTTATTGGAAGCTTGGGAGGTGCTCTGCCTAAAGGTTCTTTCTCTCCACAGAAAACTGAAAAACTCATATTAGTTCCTGACTTTAAATGCCTTTCCTAACTTTCAGATATCCTTTCCATGAACTTGTCCATAGAGTTTTTCTAGAGTTTTCTACAGAATTTTTCTTAAACTTTCACTGTAAATTTTTCCATCAGGTTTCATTTTCCCTCCTCCTAGATTCCTTTATTTTATTTATCAGAGTTTTGTAAACTGCAGGGAGAAAAGAAGGACTCAAATAGACCTCTTCTCAACTACTACTTACAACTTTTTTAAAAATATATTTCTGACTGTGTCTCATGACACATGTGTATAACTCATACGGAGACATGAATAATTGTCACCTGAACTTTCAAAAGCCTTTGCTCAGCCGAGCCAGCTATTAGTTACCCCTCACCAGACCATGCCTCTGTTCCAACAGTGCACTCATGAGAGGATATATAATAAAACACTTCCTTCCTTGACTTTATAAAATTACAACATCAAGCCTTAAGGGGAAAAAATGAAGCTAAAACGTGCATTGAGTTTCTGAGGGTTCAAATTCTTATATGAATTGTTTCATGTTCTCTGATTTACAAAGGGAAAGCCCAAACTGACCAGTAGAGGGCAGAAATAAACTTCCACTCAAGTAGAACCAAGTAAATGGAGTACACTTGGCTGCTCAACACAAGAGGAGGTACTTTCTGGTGAACCACACAGGTCAGGATAATGTCACCAATATTCTGCCATTTTCTAACATTTCATTTCAGAAAGTGAATTTTTTTAAACATATAGCCTCCAAATCTAGAGTCTCATGCAAGGGTTAGAAAACGGTTCCTCCTCTCGAAATCCCTGTAGCCTTGTCTTGTACCACCCCAGACTCCCCCAAGAGTGAGGTGACTCATGAGATATTCCAATGAGTAACCAGATATTCCCCTTCCATCTTGGATCTCGATGACTTGATTGTCACTTCTCCATCCCTTGGAAACTCCCTGAGTGCTAAAGCAATTGTGTTTCTAACTCTGCTTCAGTGTCTCTATCTAGATCAAACTCTGATCCAATTTCTGACAAGATCTCTTCCTTTCTAAACCCACAAACTCCTGGCCTTCTTTAATCTTTATATATTTCTTTGAGTTCAATAAAACATTTGCCACAGATATAGCACCCAAAATGGCACTTCTCTGGTGAATTAATTATAACAATTACCTGTGGTAATGGGGAGAACAGGACTAGGAATCAGAGCCATAGATACAATTCCTTCCTGCCATCTGCTTAGTATATAACCCTGGACAAACCACTCACTCTTTCAGAGCCTGAGTGACAAATATGAATGAATACCCGACATGGTAGTGCCGATTAGGAAGCAAAATGATAGTTGTAAAAACGTCCAGTTTAGTATGGAGTAGGTTGAAAAGACTGCCCTGATTTCTTTTCCTTTTCTCAGAGAAGAAATTCCCAAAGAAGTTGCTTATTAATATAAATTTTCCTTGGGTCTTTTTGTGACAATTTTTTCCAAGTGACCTTTAACTTAAAAATTCCTATTTTAATTCTAAGCATGTTTTGCAAATAATACAATACTTAACTTTAAGTGGCAGGGCATAGATTCAGAAAAAGACTGTTTGGAACAAAACACATATAAATCTAAAGGCCCTCTGGTAATATTTATGCCCTGGGCTCATCTTTCTCTTGCATAATGTAAGCCAGGCTTCTGAAATGAGTAGTTCTAGTAAGTCCCAGGGCAAGAGAAGATGCCAAAGCAATTACATTTATGGTAAATTCAGTAGAGGAAATGTGCACAAGATAGGAAGAAAATCTCTGTGGGCATAATTTCAAGGAAAGGCACTAGTTGGTCTCTGCCAACAGTCATTGGATGCCACGAGCATGGAGCAATTAGAGATGGAATGGATCTGTTAGAGCAAAAAATGGTGCGATGGCCATGAGGCAAAACCTTAAATAGTGAAAAGTCCTGTAAGGATAATGAAAGCATTTTTATTGCTTTGTCTTTATATACTGTTTTTCATTTCTAAAAGCACTTCATAACTTTTCTAACTGAGTCTCAAAAGAATTGTGTCAGGGATTATATATAATTCTAACCTCAAATCTCCCCATCCTAAAAATGTTGTTTAATTCTTTTTAAGTTTTAAAAAAAAAAAATTTTTGATTCTGCTTTTCCCTTATATCTAACTTTCCCATCACTATCAAGCTGTGTGAAAGAGACACTTCCACTAGTTGACTATTTCGCCTCTCGAGTTTCCTCAGTCCACTTTGTCCTCATTCACCACTCCATAGAACTGTCCTGTGAAAGGACAGTGAAAGGTCACTTGTGACTTTCTAATTGCCACATTTAACATCTTCTCCTCCTCTTGACTTTTTTTTTTTTTTTTTTTTTTTTTAAAAA
>NW_026000211.1:21739773-21820351 GCF_001458135.2 Marmota marmota marmota | reverse complement strand
TTTTTTTTTTTTTTTTTTTTTTTTTTTTTGGAATTTGACACTAGTAATCCTTCCACCCACCGCTGGAAACTCTCCTCCCTGTCTTCGATTCTCTTCTTACTTTCCTTTTTTTTTTTCCTAGCTATTGTTTCTTTGCCCACTCTAAAAGAAGGTGATCCCAAGAGTTCCAGCTTCAATCTTCTCATCTTGATTCATATTCATAGAGTAATAAAGCATACTTACATGATTTGAACTTGTACTTATATGTGGTTCTATCAGAGTCTAAACATGAAACAGAATCACACCAACAACTTGAATAGAGAAAATTGTGATATTTAAAACAATTTTTTAGCTAATAATGGGGTGAAAGAGGACTTTAAATAGTACAAAAAAACTATTTCAAAAAGCAATAACCACTTTTAGTGTTAAGAGAATGTGAGCAAGGCAGAAATTTAAAAAGTCAGTAGAACTCTTCAGCCCTCAACCACCAACGTTGAGATCCAGACTTCATTTGACATGGTATGGCAGCCAAGACATGCACCCCAAAAGTGCTGTTAGAGAGCAATTAGAGATGGAATGGAATGGATGCTCTCAGAAGCACTCCAAAGAGAGCTGCTTTCTCCCACCCCACCCCATGTCAATTTCATCGGGGGAAAAATCACACACACACACACACACACACACACACAAGAAGCTCCACCCTTTCAGTGTTCCTCTAGGACCCCTATTAGTAAAGCACAAAATTGTATCCACTGACAAAGGAGAAATGTCTACAAGGTCCATCTTGAGAATCACAAAGTAAGTCAAAGGAGGATTTGAAATTAAGAGGCAACATACTAATAACTGGTAAAGTGGATAATGATTTCCAAACATGCATCTCTTACTCTGGTCTCTCTTCCCAATTTCAGATTTCTGGATGCTTCTGTATTAACGTTACAAAGTTACCTCAAACTCCACATATCTTCGTCATTACACACATGTAAACAGTTGTCAATGCATCAAATTACCACCTGAAAAAAAAAAAGTCTCTGGAATATACCTCTTCCTTTGAATGCATATGTTCTTTGGATATATGTCTATGCTACTACTACATAGTTTTAATTTTGTTATCAATTAGAACTAGTCCCCATTCTTACACTTGCATAAATTTCCAACTCTTTCCTGTAATCACCAGAATGTAATGCCTAAAACAAGGTTTTTTCAAAAACACCTAATAATTTCTTTGTCAACCAAACAAGATCAATATCCCTTTATGCTGATATTTACGACCTTTACAAAATGGCACCAATCTACTTCTCCAGTCTCATTTCTTATTTTATCCTAATACTACTTCTACTACTACTATTATGAAAGGTTAACATTTATTGAGCACTTAATAATAGGTCAGCTACTAATAAGCACCTTATTGTACAAACTTAATTTAAAACATCAAATTTATAAAGTGCTGCTTTCTTCATTTAACAGAAGAATATTGAAGCAAAAAGTTAAGTTACTTGCATAAGGTCACTTGGCTAGGAATGGGTGAAATCAAACAACAAACCTGGGAAATCTAACTGCAGAATCTGTGTTCCTAATCACTACATTATATGTTCTCCTAAAAATAAACAAAAGTAGGAATCAATTTAGCCAATAAGGTGAAATACTGGTATCCTGAAAAGTATAAGCATTACTTTAAAAAATTACTTTAGATACAAAAAGGGAGACCAACATACCACTTTTAAGTATTGGATAATTTAATATTGTTCAATACCAATACTACCCACAGGGAGATACAGATTCTATGCAATTCCTATCAAAATTCCAATGACCTTGGGGATTTTTTGCAAAAATAAAAAACCCATCCTAAAATTCATATGAAATATCAAGAGACCTGACAAATGAAAATAACCTTTAACCAGAACAACAAAGTTAGATAACTCACACTCTTTCAAAACATAATATTAAAAGCCATAATAATTTTTAAAAAGTGTGGTACAGGCATAAAAACAGACTCCAGTAGAATAGATTGCCAAGAAATAAACCATACATATATGATTGATTATTGTTCATCAAATGCTTGTGGGGAAACTGGGTATCCACTGCTAGTGGATTAAATTATCTCTCTCAAAAACTCATGCATTGAAGTCTGAATCACCTGTACATCAGAGTGTAACCTTATTATTATTAAATAATAATAATCATCTTAGTTAAAATGAGATTATACTGAATAGGGCAAACACCAAATCAAATATGACTAGTGTATTTATCAAAAGGGAAAATTGAGACAACAATACATACAAAGGAGAACATCCCAAGACCATGAAAACAAAAACAGAGTGATATGTCTACAAACTAAGGAATACCAAAAGATTTCCACAAGCCACCAAAAGCTAGAAGAAACGCAAGGAACCTATCTCACTCAAAATCCTCAGAAGGAGTTAATCATGTCAATACATTGATCTTGGACTTCTAGCCTCCAAACTGTGAGACCACAGGTTTGTGTTATTAATTCACCCAATGTGTGGTACTTTGTTATGGCAGCCCTAGCAAAATAATAAACTGACAAGCAAAAGAATCAGATTGAACTTAACTTTACACCAAAAGAAAATTTAACTCTAAATGGATCAAAAAATAAATGTAAGAGCTGAAACTATAAAAGTCTTAGAATATAACAGGGGAAATCTTCTTGGCAGTGGATTTGGCAATGATTTCTTAAACATGACACCAAAAACACAAATAACAAAAGAAAAAATAGATATGTCAGAGTTTATAAAAATTAAAACTTCTGTCTATCAAAATCACTATCAACAGAATAAAAAGGCAACTCACTGAGAGAAAATATTTGCTTATCATATACATAAATAAGGGATTGATATCCATAATATATAAAGAACTCCTAAAATTCAACAGCAGAAACACAAACAACTCAAAAAGTGGGCAAAGGACCTGAATAGACATTTATCCAAAGAGGGTATAAAAATGCCATGAAAAAGTGTTCAACATCATTAGTCACTGGGGAAATGCAAATGAAAACCACAGTGAGAAACCACAGCATACCCACTAGGTTGGCTGTTATTTAAAAAAAAAATGAAGAACAAGTATTGGCAAGGGTATATAGAAATTGAAACTGTTATACATTGCTGGCAGGAATATAAAATGGTGCAGCCACTGTGGAAAACTATTTGGCAGTTCCTCCAAAAAGTTAAATAAAGAATTACTATACAACCCAGAAATTCTACTCCTAAATATAAACCAAAAAGAATTCAAACCAAGGATGAGAACTGATATTTGTATGCCAATGTTCACAGAAGGATTATTCATAGTAGCCCAAAAGTGGAAAAAGCCCAAGTTTTCATCAATAGATAAATAAATGGGTAAACAAACATGGTGTGTGTGTGTGTGTAAATATCATTCTGCCTTAAAAAAGAATGAAGTTCTGATACATACTACAGCAAGAATAAATCCTGAATACACTGTGCTAAGTGAAATAGGCCAGACACAAAATAACAAACATGGAATGCTCCCACTGATATGAGCTATCTAGACTAAATAAATTCATAGTAGAACAGACATTATCAGGGGATGGGAATTATTAATGGCTTAATGAATATGGTTTGTATAATAAAAAAAAGTTTGGAAATAGATAGTGGTGATGATGGATACACAGCATTTTAAATAATTTGGTGTCACTGAATTAAACATTTAAAATGGTTAAAATGGCCAAGATATGTATATATACATACATATATGTATATATATATATATATGTACATATGTTTGTGTGTGTGTGTATACATATATATATGACATTATCAAGATTAACTGTGAGGCCAACTGAAGAACAGGTCTGTGAAAATCTTCAGTTGTGGTCTTGTGGGGACATCTCAAAGTACAATAGAAATATGATCTGATTGTGCCAATCACCCCATTTGCCATTATAGATGACTTAGCTGAAAAAATAAAACATTTCCTGATCTACTGTCATGTATAACTAAAACAACACACACACACACACACACACATACACAAATAATAATAATAATAATAATAATAATAAACATTTCCTGACCACTACAATGTAACAGATCCTGTGCTAAGCAATGGGCATGCATCCTCACAACTACCCTCTGAGGGATGATTGTCCTCATTTTGCAAACCTTAAGTACAGTCAGACCAAATCATTTGCCGTTCCCTAAAAAAAAAAAAAAAAAAAAAAAGGTCTTGCAGTAGTTACCGAGATGGCACTGAAAGCAAAGAAGGAAGCTCACTCCTCCCAAGCTGAAGCCAAACTAAAACCCTTAAAAAACAGAAGGTAACGCTGGAAGGTGTTCACACTAACAAACAAACAAAAGAGACCCACACATCCCCCACCTCAGGATACTGTGGATCCAGAGGCAGTCCAAATATCCTAGGAAGAACACCCCAGGACAGACAAGCTTAAGCTTAACCGCTCCATCATCAAGTTCCCCTGACCACTGAGTCTGCCATGAAGAAGCTAGAAGACAATAAACTCATGTTCATTGTGGATGTCAAGACCAAGGATCACCACAAGAGGCTAAGAAGAAGCTCGGTAAGACTGAGTAGCCAAGGTCAACACCATGATCAAGCCGGAAGGAAAGAAAAAGTCAGATGTTCATTTGACTCCTGATTATGATACTTCGGATGTTGGCAACAAAATCAAGATGGTATAAACTGAGTCTGGCTAATTCTAAATACACACTTTTTTCATCATTAAAAAAAAAAAGTCTAGGTGTGCAGCTCAATGGTAGAGAATGTGCTTAGCATGCACACACACGAGCTCCTTACACTGTCAGACATCAATGTTTATGTTTATTTCTGATCCCTGTGGCTACAGTGTCATACCTCACTCTCTAGTTTCAGTCCTCTCATTCCCCAGGGCCCCTTCCAATATCAACAGTTCTAAGTGCTTCAGGTTGTCTTGCTTAGAATTGATCATTTCCCCTTCAGACTGCACTTAGCATTTTGTCACTTAAGAAGATGCCTTTGAGGCCCTGTCTCCCCTAAGAACGTTGTAGGTTCCTGGAGAGCAGTAGCCAGTTTTTCTTGGTCTTTGAATTTCCATTCATGCTTCCCAAAGAGACTTTCCTTCAGAAAAAAACCTTGAATGTTAACATTTTTACAAATAGAAGGACTGAGCTTTAACAAGGAGCTCAAACCTAAGGTTATAGGGAAACTCATTTGTACCTCATGAGCAGAATCCAGACCTGATGGGTCTGCATTCTGTTCTCTCTCCCTCTACTAGTGACTTCTGTCCTTCTAGCCCTGTTTATAAATTTGCCTTCTGAAATCACCCAAACTCCATTAAGGGAAGCATCTTAATCCCTTTTGCCCTATTAAAAAATTTACAACCAGAAATATTGCCAGTCTCAAACTTCTCTTCCACCCCAGTTCTCTCTAACATCCTGATCAGAGCATAAGATGTTCAAAGGAGATGATTCTTTTCTGATCTTTTCCTGCATACCTAGTATCTAGCCCAGTGCCTGGACATAGCAGGCACTTAATAAATATTTGTGGAATGAGTAATGAACCACTGTTTTACTTAAAAGACCCAAGGCCATGGGGAGGAATTAGCAAACCATGAGTGCAGGAAGCCATCCACGAATTACATGAGGATCTTCTCTCGGCATGGAAACCAGGGAGATTTAGGTCTGGCCTTGGGAACTATCTGTGGCTCTCCCTTGGCAATAGATTGCCCAATGCATGTGATCTTTATCTCCGCTCTGCTAGGAAGATTGCTCATAGTAGCTCTGGAGATGGGCATAACCCATTAGGAACTGGACAGCCCACCTTTAACCTCTTTTGATGAAGAACATTCTGTGGAAGGCCTTTGATGTTTCCCGATATAAATAAAGCAGGTGCAGTTTCCATTTTGCCATAGTCTAGAAAGCTCAATCCGTCTGATCTGCTTGCCCATCCTGTCCCCCACTTTTGAAAGTACTTTCTGTGTTCTGTGGGTTTTTTCTCCATTCTATTTTTCTTAGCTTTTATTTCTCAGCCATCCCATTCCACGGAGGGGAACCCCATTTCCACCACCCACGCGGGTCGTGGGCAAGACACAAGTTCTCATTTGTTGAGCCAAGACCTCTCTCTCAAGCCAACTGCATGACCTGTCCCACACCTACTAACCACCTTGCTATTTGTGCCACACTCTGCTTCTCTTGTATCTCTTTTATCAAAGCCTCCTGTGTCAGGAATAAATAAAACCATGTTAGAGCTGAGCCTGAATCCTCTTGCAGACCTAAAGAAAACATTTGCTCTCTGCCAGACCTCTTCCCAATTCCAAAAAGAATTCATCTCTATAACTGATGTCTATAATTCTGTCATGCACCATGATTCTCTCTTCCTTCGTTTTTCTCCTTCTTCTCACACACTCCTAGTCAGATACCACCTCACTTTCTAAGCTGTTGGGCCTCTCTCAGGACTCCTGTACACGTGTTAATGATGCTAAGCCCTGAAGTTGAACATGAAAGAAGTGAAGCCTGACAATGATCTCTTCTGTCATAGACTCATTTAGTAATCCACGTCTAGATTTGGGGCATGTATATATGTGTAAGTTGCTGTGCCTTCAGCCACAGATGCAGAGCCCATGGAAAAAATTGAAATCATTTGCCAATAGTCTTGTCTACGTTTTATTTTTTTAAAAAAAAAAAACTTATTCCAATGAATAAATAAGTTGGAGGATCATTCTCTTGGAATGGTATTTACCTGTTCATTTTGATGGAGTCATGCTTGGAGCAAAGGAAAAGCTACAAATGTGTGCAGAAGAGGTGGCAATAAGAAGATAAGGGAGGGGGGGAAAGCCAGCGAGAATGGCCGGATATTAGTCTTGTCTCCAGCTGCCTACCTTATCCTGTAGTGAACTCTCAGCATTTCCTCTCTGGCACAACTTTCTGCTGGAATTTACACAGATGTAGACAATTATGCCTTTGAAACTTGAAATTTGGCTTCCAAAGCAGTTTATCCCTTTGTCTACACAGATGCCATTTAAGTGAGAATTTAGAAAATTCAGTAGTTTAGAAAATGGTATCCTCCATCCCGGCCCCTCTCCTTTCAAGCTCATAACATCTGAAAACAAGAAGAGGGCCTCCCATAGGCTTGGAGTGCCTCCACCTGCAGATTTGGCACGTTTGCCAACGTGGTGTCCTTGACTTGTGCGTGTCCTTGTCTTTCTCCTTTTCCAAGAGCAGAGTCCCTCCAGTGGGTGAGTTCAAATGCTGGCTCACAAAGAAATTCAAACCTGTCCCTCTGTGGCCAAGTAGCCATGCACCTACAAGCAGCTGCCCTCCCCCTACTCCAAATGTGGTTCTAGACTCAATAATAGTACCCCAAAGATGTCTTCAGTATAAAAATTGATACTGGTTCTCTAAGGAAAGTGTATCCATGAGTTAAATGGCTCAGGAATGAACAGAGATGCTAGGCACACACTTATAATTCCAGTGACTCTGGAGGCTGAGGCAGGAGGATTACCAGCCTCAGTAGCTTAGAGAGACCCTGATAAAAAGAACTGAGTATGTAGCTCAGTGGCAAAGTGCCCCTTGGTTTTACCAAAATAAATTAACTAATAATCAACAGAGAGGTACCTGCCCAGAGTTCTAGTAGGTGTTGTTCACATCACAGACAGCTTGAAAAAAACCAACACACTGGGCTCCAATAAAGAGTTAAAATAGGAGCTTTATAAGAGTGTGTAAGGCTCAGGATAGCTATAGCAAAATTTAATTTGGACTTCCAATTGTTTATATTTTACCAGAGAAACACCATCACACATGAAGAAATTGATTGTACAAATACAAAACCCTTTTTTTTTTTCCTGTGCTGGGGACCAAACCCAGGGTCTTATGCATGCCAAGCAAGCATGTTACATCCCAGTCCCAGAAACAGCATAACTATACTATTGGCTCCCAAGATCCCAAAGGAAAGTTTCTTCCTGGTCCTTGTTTTAGGGGAATGGAGAAATGGTTAAAGGAGTGAGTAAAACAGGTACATTCTGAGGACCAGCCAAGTTCATCCCCTGTTTTGGATCTCCCATGTTTCTGAGAAGAAGGAAGAAATTCATTTATAAGGCTTAGGAAGCAGCCATTTTCCCTAATTCGGGCTTCAAATCTGGAGTTGATAGGTTCCGGGAAAATGGAAACCAAAGTCCTTGTATGTATCTACTTACAGTTTTGTTAGTTTGTCGTTTGGTTTTGCAAAATGTCATAGCTTTCCTTGAATTCAGAGAGGTCTGTAGGCCAAACCAGGTTAGGAACTGTAGTTCTGTATTCTGCTTTATTTCACATTACCCTTACATCAAAGCAACACTGAAATTAGTAATGGAAGATGAGCCCAAACTGTTGTCAAGTTCCCTGAATAAGGAAACTCATATGCACCACATGGATCTCCTCCCAAAATACATTATACCAATTTCTATTCCTAGAGTAAGTGAAATATGAACCATCTCCCACCAGCACATCATCCCTGTCCCTCATCATTTATTCCTTTCATGATACCCATTGTTTTCAAATAACTTTCTCTGCCTCATTTCCCCACACAAATAAGAATGGGCCCAGTGGGGGACATTCTTCTGTTGTGAGAGACTCCCTAGCTTATCTACTCATTCCAGGCAAAAGAACTTGATGCAAATTGTCAGTTGGGCTCATCCTATTTTTATTTCCATTGTTAAACATACCTAAAGAGCTTATCATAATCCAGGACTATATAAAGGCCTAAAAAAAACTGAGATAATGGAACATAACTAGCTTGTATACTAAGTACCCAACTAAAAACACGATCCAACTGTACCCAAGGCTGCAGTGTGACACTGGCAGCAGGACTGGTGCAATCTTAAGGTGGGAAGATTTGACAAAGGACCTGTCTCTGCCCAGATTCTGTTGCTACCTTTCACTGTTTACACTTAACTTTTCAAAGTTCAGACTTCATGTAAAGGATCTTCATCCAATAGAGTATTTCATGGATAGATAGTCTTTCCCATTTTGCTCATCCTCTAGGGAGACATTTAATTCATCATACAGGGGAAAGGTTAAATGATGACAACAGGTATAGATCAAGACCTGTCACAGCCAACCTGGAACAAAAGGCCATCATGTCCTCCTGCCCAGGGCCATAAAGTTTGCCCTGTACCACACACTGCATCTGCATCACCTGCCTGGGATTCGATCTCACTTCCCACCAGGATGGTAATGATAGAAAGTTCTTGAAGCAGCAAGATAACAAATTCCAAGTTAACCACTATCTGAAAAAGAAAAATCTCCCACTTCTAGAGATGGAGAGCTCCCTGTTTCTCACTGTATTGTATTATCAACATGTTTCTTTGCTGAGGAGAGCTGAAGTCTGCTGTTTGACAGGCTCATATTCTCCCACATATAAAGTAGCATGTTTAACTTCCTTCATTTTCTCCAAAGATTGTGTTCAAACTCAAGGCATCATTCTAACCACGTAATCGAAAAGACAATGTTATTACCTAATCTATAGGAATGTCAGGAGGTAGCAATACAATAATATTTTTTTAAGTGTCCTGTTCAACATTCTTTCCTCTTTCCACAGATTCGGAACGTGGCAGCGAATCTCTGCGTGGACAGTAAGCACGGAGCCACAGGAACCGAGCTGAGGCTGGACATTTGTGTCAAGGATGGTTCTGAAAGGACGTGGTCCCATGAACAGGTACGTGAGAAGTCATGGGCGAGGAGGCGGTGGGGGTCTGAGGCAGGTGTGGAGGGATGTGGTGGCAGCAAGTCTCCAGGTGGAACACGTGGGACCTGTAACAAGGTGGTGGATCTGTCACTGACCAGCTCTGTAGTTAAGTGAATCACTCTACTTCTTTCTGTTTCTTCTCAGAGCCATTGTGATAATCAGTTGAGATATGGATACAAATATGCTTTCAATTATAGGAAGGATGGTAGAATTGTCCGCTGTGACATGAATCTAATTGCCTTTCCAAGAATGATACTTTTCAAGATGAAAAAAAAAAAATCCTGCAGAGTGCTAGGAAAAGCTTCCAACAAAATTTCATGATTTTGATGGAAGACTCTATAATGTTCTGTGTTTGGGATCTCATCTAATTTTCTTTTTTCCTTTTGGCTGTGTATCCAAAAGAAAAACACATGCATCTTTGTTGTTGTAGTAATAGTTTTTAATCTTAGGCATGAAGGATAACTGGGCAGTAACACCCCAACATGGACTTCATAGGATACTCCATGTATTGCTTTTGATTGAAACACATTTCAATGCAACTCAATTTAGGTGGGGTGTGATTCTAATCCAATGTGAAACTTGAAAGTTCTTATAAGGGGTTTTCCTTACACTATGCCATTGGTGAAAGAGAAAAGATAGTAGGTAAAATCCTGTCTGCCTCCTTTTGTTGTTTAATTTTGAATTATAAAATATGTCAATAGGAAAATATAGAAAATTTAGCAGATATTTATGCATGCATTACATGGATTTAATAATGATTGACAGCTACTGCCATACTTTAAAAAGAAAAAAAATGAAATAGATACCATTAGAGCCCTTTCTCCATCCTATTCCCCTCTCCCCTTTGCAGAAGGATTCATTCCAAGGTCAGGGTAGTATGTTTTACGAGTACTTCAATTTCCCAAAATTGTTCACAGTGCCTTTCTTATGAAAACTGAAAAAGTGAGCAAGAGTTCCCAAAAGGCATTACTGCGCTCCTACAGCTGTACTCCTTATGTGTCTATCTTGTGTACTGGACCAGGAATAAGCCCAGTTTGGGCATGCTTCAGTTGTGAAGAGACATCTTATGTCTCATTCAAGGCAAAAAAAAAGAAAAGAAAAAGAAAAGCTTCGTTAAAATTATTAGTTGTATAATTACCATGATCAGCCTCGAATGCTAAGGAGTTGTTCATATACAGAGATTCAGTGTGTTGGCACCTCCTTCTCCCCACTCCCCTGCCCTTTCCTATCTCACCTCCACCCTGCATTACAGTCAGAGCACCAGGATGCTACAAAAACAGAAAAAGACCATGTCCAGAGCACAGTCCAAAATCAATCCAATCAAACAACACCTCCTGTCAGCCATCTAACCACTTACCAGTCCTTACAATTTCACCCCTCAACCTCGCTATGTTCTAGAAGGATCATGAACTTTGTAGTCAGCCCAGATTTCAGTTTAAACTATGTGGCCATGTGAAATTGTTCAATCTTTTTAGGCCACAGTTTGTCCATATTTAAACAAGGATAATACCCACTTCCTGGATGGGGTTATATGAGAAGGAATTATAGCCATGATACAACAGCATCTTGCACATGAAGTAAATGCAGAAAAAATACATTTCCCTCTGCCTTCTCATACACACTCATAAAGTTACTTTATGCTAATATCAAATCAGAAATCCCTCTTGGGTCCAAGGCAGTGATGACTTGGGCTCCATTTGTTCATTCCCAGCATAGTCACCAAATACTAGTTACCATTCTCTCCAACATATCCTGCAGTGTGGGACACTTACCCACTGGGTTTTACAGAAGGTTCTGTGGCTTCAGGATTTAATGATAACAATCAAATATTAGGGTAAGCAGACTTGTTTCTTCCTTTCTCTATCTATCTCTTTCTATAAGCACCACAGGGATGTTTCTAGAAGAACAATGTTGGCTCTTACCTCCAAGGAGCAATTCTGACTTCAGTCTGGGAGCAATAGAGAATGCTCAGGAGGTTATCAGTCAGACTGGCATCCAAGGAACAAACGTGTATTTATAAAAGAAAGAAGAAAAATGAAGAAGTTATATAGAAAAGATTTGACTCTTGAGCTAAAATTTGTCTCCACCACTTCCTATTCAGCCTATCCAGAGAAAATTAATAATCCAGGGAAAACATTCTAAACCAGCTGTTTAGTATGAAAGACACCTGCCTGGATGCCTGAATCAGGTTGAATATTTCCATTCAGTAATATTCTAGAATGAAATTGGCTCAGGTCTGAAAATTCTATTTGACAGCTAAAAACGAATATAAGCAAAACCAATTCTATTACACACACTTTAAAAATTATTGGTTCATTTTCCCCCCTTAGGCTAAACTGCAAAAATCTATGGCATGTAATTTAAGAAATGGTCACCAGAGGGCAGCACTAGACAAGCAGAAAACTACATGAGCAGAACAAAAGCATGGGTTTGTAAAGAAATAGTTGCAAGGAATAATAATAAAGAGGAGGCAGAGACAAGGTACAGAGGCAGGGAAGGTGCAGAGTGGCTCTTTGTCCAAGCTGCCACATTTATTTATAACAATAGGTTACATTAGGTCATTAGTACCATAACCACATTATTGTTTAGAGTATCAGTAAGGTTGCTTATTCTGCAGTTACATTTCACAGTTACAATATGCAATGTTAGGAGCATTGTGCAGTCCTTAAGAAAGTCCATTGTCTGAAGTTACTGTTACGTGGGCAGCTCCAGGAGCACCAGAGCTTGATGAAACATCGTAGTTATCTAGTAAACAAGTTCTTCTATTCCCAGGAGCTATGTGCCTGCAATCAAGGTTGAGGCTTGATGAGGCTCTAACAAAGAGGCATCTCAGGGCATTGCCATACCAGCTAGACATAGCACATATATTAGCTATATTATTAAATCCTAAGAGAGATTACAGGCCATTCTAGGGGTGGGAAATAGGGTGCCTATTAACCCCTGGGAGTTTTCTCACCTGAGGAACGCTTCCCTGTACATTTCCACGGTCAGAATCTCTACACCGGTTAATATAGGTCTTTTTTAAAAAAATTCTCAGTCTCTGGAGATCCCCAAAATGAAGCTACCAGATTAAAGGTTGACTGGAGGTAAAAAATGATTCCTATTTGAAATATGTCTCATCATCACATATTGACTTGGAAACTAAAATATTACAAATGGCTGCCTTTCCCAGTAATTAAACTATAACCTTTCTTCCATATATTATTCAATGATTTATAAGAGTTATAATTCATTCTCTTACACTTAAATTAAAAGTCCTGAATGAAAAGTATATCAGAACATGAAAATTAAGGACATTCTTTTTTTTTAATTGGTTGTTCAAAACATTACAAAACTCTTGACATATCATATTTCATACATTAGATTCAAGTGGGTTATGAACTCCCATTTTTACCCCAAATACAGATTGCAGAATCACATCGGTTACACATCCACATTTTTACATAATGCCATATTAGTAACTGTTGTATTCTACTACCTTTCCTATCCTCTACTATCCCCCCTCCCCTCCCCTCCCATCTTCTCTCTCTACCCCATCTACTGTAATTCATTTCTCTCCTTGTTTTTTTTTTCCCATTCCCCTCATCACCTCTTATATGTAATTTTGTATAACAATGAGGGTCTCCTTAATTCAAAAAGATTTAAAAGGGGGTCCCCATTGGAGTTGAAGTGATTCCTTTAAAAAAATTTTTTTAATGAAACAATAAAATAAAAATGTTACATGGGAAACAAAGGAAAGTCCACTGAAGCACTATTAAAAGAAAATGTCCTTTGTTGCAGAACACTAGTCCTGACTAATCTGGCTTCTGTGAAGGAAGCAGATGTATGATTCATGCTTCCAGGGTGATCTATTTAGCTATTTGATATCACTGGAGCATTGTGTGCTGGCTCTCTGTTTCCTTTAGGGAACAAGAAAGAAAAATAAAAATAGATCCAAGTAAGACTGTAAGGTCTGGAAAGGAGACTCCCTAACTCCCATGATGAGTGCAGAGGAGAGGGGAGGGGGAGGCATTCCCCTTGGCCTACTTTGACTGCTCCCACTCTGCTAGCAGCAGCTCTGACCTCATGCTGGGGAGGAAGCAGAGCAGCAGAGGAAGCAGGCAAGTGCCCCCTTTGCAAGACCTGAAGGAGAGATACACAGAGGTGGAAGCAAGTCAACACCTGCAGGGAAAGGACAAATTCCTTTCCTTTGGGAAAAACACTCTCACCATCAGGACAGAGCATACTCATGGGGAAAAACTGCAAGGAAAATCACACTGTATCTCACCCGATTTCACATAACAATGAAATAAAATATAACTACCCACAGAGAGAAAAAAATATTTTCAATTGTCTCAAATCAGATAGAAGAAGATCAGTGTATTTGTAGTTCCCAGCCTAGTGAGTTTATTCAGATAATACAATACAGACCAAGCAGCATTACACATACCACATGAATATTTAAGCAAAGAAATGAGTTATCACTGTAAATCTATATTTGAAACTATCACTCAAAAGAAGAAAGGGGAGAAATTAACAGCAATTTACTTTCAAACTGATAATACACATTTGGGGTGGCAGGGGGTGGGGAGGATGGGTTTTTTTTTTTTTTCTTTTTTCACAGGCAACCTGAAGGAAACTTAGATAGTTTTGTCAATAAGATCAGCTCAAGGGCAGAAAACCAACTATGAATGTCACAGTGACATTACCCGGGGCAAAAAAATGAAAATGGCTTCATAATGTCTGCTTGTTTTTGCTTTGACAAGATTGTGCATGGAAGTGTAACTAATGAATGAAAGACTCAATGCCTGATTGGTTTGACATGGCCATTAGGCTAAGATAAATGACAAAGACATAAGGGGAAAAAATCTTAGCTAAAGGTAGGCGCAGAAGAATAAAGCAATTGATATAATTTGAAGATGTATTACCCAGGATGCAGGAACATATTCACCAGGTAATAACAACATAATAGTAATACATAAAACACTATGAAAATTACACTCTAACAAGCTACAAATGTAAAACTGAGCATTAAACTATAACAAACCTAGAAATAAGAAAAAAAGTTACCTAAGGATGCCCTGAGATATATTTGTGACAATAGATGAAGAGATCTGAGAGAGAAATTTATCTATTTGCTATAATACAAGTATTCCTTTGGACTTAACAGATCTGTTTAATAAAAAGTTTGTAAAGACTGCCTGCAAGGGCCTGGGGTTGTAGCTCAGCAGTAGAGCACTTGTCTAGCATGTGTGAGGCACTGGGTTCCATCCTCAGCCATGTATATAAATAAGTGAATAAAACAAAGGTCCACCAACCTCTAAAAATATATTGAAAAAATGAAAGACTGTCCGCAAAAGAAGCCTGAACACTTGAGGTGTGGCAGAGGCAAACCATTTAACCTGCAGGTCTGATTTTCCACAACTATATATGAGGGTCTTTGCTACATAGTGATTACAGTTCCTTTTATCTCTGGCTGTTTGCATATATGAAAACTAAAAAGAGAGAGGAGAGCTGGGGCTGCAGTTCAACCACAGAGCACTTGCCTAGCATGCATGGGACCAGGGTTCAATCCCCAATACCAGAAAAAGGGAGAAAAACAGAGACAGAAAGGGAAATGGATACACCCATCAAAACCACTTGTTCCTACATTGGTCAGATGCTTATAATATGAGGAAAATATTATATTTAATCAAAATAAAGATTCATCAAAGCCAATTGCAGGTTTATAGGTCAGGACACTTACATTTCAATAAAAATTAATAGAATCTAGAATCATCAAAATGAAAAGTTCAAAAAAACAATCATCAATATGGTTTTAGACACAAATATCATAGATTTATTTGATGGATTGAAAAGATTAGCCCATTTATCTAGATAGTTATTTCAACATATTTACTGTTAAGATAACAAGTACACATTTCATTTATTCAATAGAAATTTTATTGAGCATCTACCATGTGTTATGAAGTGTTCTGGGCACTGGAAACACACATACCACATGAATATTTAAGCAAAGAAATGAGTTATCTCTGTAAATCTATATTTGAAACTATCACTCAAAAGAAGAAAGGGGAGAAATTAACAGCAATTTACTTTCAAACTGATGATACATGGGGGGTGAGATCCCCCGCCATCAAAGAGTGGACTTGCAGGGTGAAATACAGAAAGAGTGGACTTGCACGGTGAAATGACGTAAGCGGGGAAGAGGAGTAAGTTCTTCAAAGAGGAAGCATTCTTAGTTGGGTGGACACCTCAACTGAATTTTAAAGGACTGATGATCACTAACTAGGTTGGCCTTTCAAAGAGAGAGACTCTCAGGAACAAAGTCCCAGAAGGAAAAATGCAGCCTGCTTTGTGCGAGGAACTACAAATGTTTTAGTGTTGCTGGAATACAAACTAAAAGGAAAGGGATGCAGCTGTGAAGTACAGCAAAGGCCAGATGGCAAAAAGTTCCTCCTGTGTTAAAATGTCTGAATGTTATTCTCTAAGGGTTGTAGAGATTTGGATTGGAAGCGAACATAGCCAAACAAGCATTTCAAACAGACTTCTTTAGAAGCTGAGAAAGACAGATGTTTGGAAATCCAAAAAGGAAAGTGGGGAAGAAATCAGCTAGGAAGTCACTGCAATAATGTAGGCAAGAGATATTGAGAGCAGTGGTTGTAAGGACAGAGAAAAAAGGATTAATTCTGAAAATGGTGTTTGTAAGACACAATTGGCAAGACTTGGCAATTGATTAGATGAAGAAGGTAAGGAGTTAAAAATTACTGTGTTGACAGGTTGGATGCCATAACTACCAACTAAAATGAAATAAAGGAAAAGGCTAGAAGGAAAGAAAATTAACTTGAGTTTAAGATATGTTGCTGTGACCAAAATATATGACAAGAACAATTTAGAGGAGGGAGAGTTTATTTGGTGCTCACAGTTTCAGAGGTCTCAGTCCATGGATGGCCAGCTCCACTACTCTGGGCCAAAGTTGAGGCAGAAAATCATGGAAAAAGAGCCCATAAGAGGAAAGCTTCTCAGCTTATGGCAGAGTCAGGAAGCAGAGAGAAACTGCAGGGAGTAAATGCACCCTCCCAGAGCATACCCAGTGACCCACCTCCTCTAGCCATACCCCACCTACTTATGGTTATGACCCAGTCAGTCCATTCAAACTAGGATGGATGATTAAGTTATCACTCTCAATCATAATTTTACCTCTGAATATTTCTGCCTTAACAGGAGATTTGGGGGAGGGGGACATCTCACTTCCAACCACAACATTTTGTCCCAGCTCCCAAAAGCTCATGTCTATCTCACAATGCAAAATGCATTTAGTCCATCTCTGGTAGTTCCATAGTCTTCGCTTCAGCATTTCCTAAGTCTAAAGGAGTCTGAGACTCAAGGCAAACTCTTAGCTATGAGCCCCTGTAAAAAATCAAAAGCAAGTTACTTATAGCCAAAATACAGTAGCACAGAATAAACATTCCCATTCCAAAAGGTAGGTATAGGGACATGGAAAAGAAGGGATGGAGCCAAAGCAAGATCTAAACCCAGCCTGGCAAATAATTTTTGGAGCTCCATCTCTGGAATCTGAGACACATGGTGGGAAGATGTGCTCACCAGAGCTTGGGCAGCCCTGTCCCTTTGGCCTTGCTGATTGCATTGCACACAAACTGTCTTTTAATCTTGCTCTTTCCACAGCCAGCAACTTTTATCAGCAGACAGTACATGTTACTGGCATCTCTCAGTTCCTGGGGGTCTTCATTCCAGGTTCAGTTTCATCTTCACAGCTTCACATGTCACTCTCTCAGGACAGCCCATAGGGACTATGTCCCTATACACTTCACATGGCCTTCCAGGTCTTCCTTTAAAATCTTGGTGGAAGCCTCCATTACCCCTTAACTCCAGCATTCTGCATTCCTATAGAATCAGTACCACTTGGTCTGCTGCTATCTTACATAACACTTGACCCTCTGGAATCATGGCTACAGGAGCCTTTGAGTATTTGCACAGCTCAGCATGGTGAAACAGTTTCCTAGGCCTACCTGTGTGAGCAGGGAATCCCTATGATCTCTTCTCAAAGGAATGTTCTCTTCTATGCCCTGGACCCTATAAAAAGTGTGGTCTTCCAAATTCCTGAGATGCCCTCAAGGCATCTTTCCTGGTGTCTCTATGTAAAGTACTTATGATCTCTTTAGGGAGTAAAGCCTCTTTAACAAACACACCTTCCTTGACCCCAGCTTTACATGTACTTTTCTGGCCAAACTGTGATGTTTTAAAATCCTTTAGCTCTGCTTTCTGCTCCCTATTTGACAGTAGACCTATCTGAAAGCTGCCAGCAATGTCCAACTGAATGCTGTGCTGCCTTAAAATTTCCTTGACCAGATTAGTCTATTTCCTTTAAATTCATCCTCACATAAAGTCTCAGGATATGGAGAAAATGTAGCCAAGTTCTTTGCCAGATATAACGTGTGCCATCTCTAATCTAACTCCCAATAAATCCTCATTTCCTTCTGACACCTCATGAGCACAGTCTGCACCGATCAGCATTCTGATCTTCTGAGATTCCACCAGAATTCCCCCATTAAGTTGTGCTTACAATATGCTAAATCTTTTCTAGGTTGTATCTCTAAACTTTTCAAAATTCCTCCCACAAACAACTCTAAAGGCTTCTGAACCACATAATCAGGTTAGTCACAGAAACGACCACACTTCTTGGTACCAGTTTCTGTTTTAGTCAGGTTTTGCGTCACTGTGACCAAAATATCCAACCAAAACGACTTAGGGGAGAAAAAAAAAGTTGATTTGGAGCTCACAGTTTCAGAGTTCTCAGTCCATAGGTGGCTGACTCCATTGGTCTGGGCTCAAGGTGAGGCAGCAAACCATGGGAGAAGGGCCCAATGAAGGAAAGCTACTCAGCTCATGACAGGATCAAGAAATGGGAGCAGAGGGGACACACAGAAGGTGAACCCTTCCAGAGATCACTGCCAGTGACCCACCTCCTCCATCCACTTCTCACCTGCCTACAGTTAGCATCCTGTCAGTCTATTCAAACTAGGATGAACTGATTAGGTTACAGCTCTTATAATCTGAGTGTTTCACTTCTGAATGTTCCTGCATCAACACCGGAACTTTGGGGGACACCTCACATCCAAACCATAACAATATTGAATTTGAGCTGTCCACAGGACATAGAGTTGGGGAATCCTACAAGGAATTGAAGGTAACACAGACAATACGTGATCAGCATATAGTGAGAACTGAACTGAGAGTATTAAGGGCCAAACAGGAAAAAGAGAGAACCCTGAGAAACACCTATGTTGAAGTGAAGAGATGGATAAAAGAGGGTGGGGTTGTGGCTCAGAGGCAGAGTGCTCGCCTAGCACATGCCAGGTACTGGGTTCGACCCTCAGCACCACATAAAATAAATAAAATAAAGGTATTGTGTCCAACTACCACTAAAAAAACTTAAAAAATAATTTAAAAAAAGAGGGTGGACAAGATAGAGTACAGGATTTCAAAAACCATAGGGATACCAAATTCTAATTAGAAGAGAGTGATCAAAATCAGAAACACGGAACAGACCTTAAGAAGTCATTTTTTCTACACAGGATTTAAATGTGTCAAAAAAAAAATGCTTCAGTCACAGTAGTGTGTTGGGGAAGAGGGGACACCTAGCTCTAGGAAAAGGAAATCTATAGTTCTTCTTCATGAATTTATTTCAAGTGCCTAACCTAAAACCCCTTGTCCTTGCATTTGAGACATTCTCTTTTTTTCTTGTCTTCCAGGGAAACAGAATACAGCCCCTCAACGTTTCTCAGACAATCTTCTTTCATGTTTGATTTGGACCACTTCTGTTTTATTTTCTTTAGACCACTTAACCCAGTTCTTTCCATTTTTCTTCAGAATCCCCACAATTTAACTGCTCTTGTTAGATATCCCTGGAATTGTGCCAGGGATTTCTTTCTGCATTTTCTTTTCCTGAGTAGGACCTGAAACCTGAAATCTACTGAGGGCCTGGTCACTGTGAAGTGTATTCTGTACACACAGCTGAGTATTGTGCTTGTTTTTCTATCAACGTAGTTTCCCAATAGCTCGTCGTTTTTATTTTCATTTTTTTTCTTTTCGGCTCACAGCTTGGCTTCATGCAGGCAGCCTGCCTTAAGTCCTATTGTAAAAATTATAGAACCTTTCTGAAAGTGAAGGACTGGAAGAAATCGCAGGGTGCATCTCGTCTATTTTCTGTTAGTTAAGGATTTTTCCTGCTATATCCCTCAAATGTAGTTTGGCTCAAATAACTCAAGAAAATACCCTTCCCCAATAGGAGTAGGGTTTTTTTTTTTTCTGTATTTAACACATTGTAAAATCAATTCAATGAATCATAAACAGCATTTTTAATATCATGGGGTGGGATGGATAGGATAGACCAGGATAGGAAAAGTCTGGCTGGAGTTATCAGAGTCTATTAAATTCAGTCAAGGTAAATGTCATTCCATGACACTTCTGCTTCAGCTGGGGTGAGGAGAGGTCATTGTGTATGTCTGTAAAGTCTGTCTCTTACTGTGAGTTACAATGTACAATTTCCTACATTGCCCTGCAGAATTACCCTTAACAACCCAAGAAAATTAATTTGCCTATTCTGTACTCCATTGAGCTTAGTTTTTTCTTTAAATTTTCCAAGGCAGCCAGGCCAATGCATACCTGTAATCCCAGAAGGCTGAGACAGGAGGTTCAAGGCCAGCCTCAGCAATTTAATGAGAGCCTCAGTAACTAATAAGATCCCAAACAAACACACAAAAAAATAATTAAAAGGGCTGGGGGTGTGACTTGGTGGTAGAATACACTGGGGTTCAATCCCTAGTACCAAGGAAAAAGAAATTTCTTTCAAGGTGTTAGCATGAGTCCAGTTTAACTCTAGTCCTTGTCCTTTTATAATTAATCTGCTCATTTGAGTTTAGTGTAACATTTAATCTAGTAACATTTACTTACATGACAAATGTAAAGTATTATTAAAGACTTCCTCCCTCTTCCTCTTCCTCCCTCTCCCCTCTCTCCCTCTCTTTTCTCCTTTTCCTCCTCTCTCAATACACCTCTCTCCTTCTCTCTCTCTCTCTCTCTCTCTCTCTCTCTCTCTCTCTCTCTCTCTCCCCCTCTCCCTCTCTTTCTCTTTCTCTTCCCCCCTCCTCCCACCATGCCACCACCCTCTGACGTGTCCCCCTATTGCCTAACTGAAAATTCCTTGTTTACATTTTGATCAGCCTGGGTCAGAGGTGCCAAGGTGATGCTGCTCCAGTACTTTAGGAAACATGCCTTCTCGACATTTCTATTAAGCCCAGACTTGGTTCTCTCTTGTAAGTCACACAGCATGGGTTCTATGTTGCCAAAAGACATGCCTCCCTCTGCTCTGGAATCTTCTTTCCAAATTGAACTCATTTTAGCTTTTCTGCTACCATTGCTTTGTTAGCTCTTTACCTTTGGATGGAGAGAAGATATTCGACCTGGTGAGCCACTGCATACCCGAAAATTCTGCTTTGATGCAATCTCATACAACAGCCCAGTCACTCTCTATGACTGTCATGGCATGAAGGGGAACCAGCTCTGGGGATATCGGAAGGTAAGAGTTCTGTTCCTTGTGGTCATTCTCAAGTTGCCATGGCTTCAGGTTTTTTTAACTCAAAACATTCTTGAAAAAGATGCTTTCTTGATTTTAGGGTGTTACTGGGACAGATATACACACATTTGGCTCACTCATTTGGAGAAAATCAGCAAAAGGAAAGATACAGTGTGTAGAAAGCGGCATTGCTTCTGTATTTGCTTGTTATGTGCATATCCATCCTAAGGAGTTATGATTGAAAAATGAATTTGAGTTAAAACACAACACTACAAGGAATGGGTCCAGGCTTAGTTCAACTGACTTGCAAAAGGAGGAAACTTATACCCAATAAACAAATATACACATGGATAATTTTTAAGAACCCCAATTCTCAGTACACACACACACAAACACAAACACACACACTAAAAATCTATTATTTGTGGGCACTGGTTATGACACTTGTTTCCTCACTGAATAAGAGTTCTGGTTTCCACCACTAGGAGAAAGACATCAAAGACCACACTCACTCAAAGGGAGACCTGTCCGTGGTGTAGTTAATTCTGCATACTGTCACCTCCCAATACCCAGCAGATTTAGGTACACATCTAGAAAAAGGACAAAACATCAATTATTCTATCTTACAAAACACTATAAAATCCAAAGAGCTAATAAGAAGGTAGAGTCCAATATAATGAAGGAGGAAAATCATTGCAATAAAAAAACCTCTCTGTTTTCTTTATGAAACGTATCATTGATTAATTTTGTTAAATGCCTTTGCTGTTCCATATGCTATAGTGTTTGTAGTGGAATAAAGAAGGTTTTTGGTTTTTTTTTTTTTTTGGATGGTTATTTTTTGACCTTTAAGATTCTGCTTTCTGGGGGAAAAAAATTATTCTATTTTCTGTACACATCAATAAAATCTCCAATATGCCATTGCCTGGTATGCTAGTGGTCTCTAATGAGCAGAACACTCCTCATTACTGTATATTTATAGCATAAGGGACAGACCACTCAATAATATGCGATTAAGCCAAGAAAATACCGTTGTTTTCATTAGGGAACTTACAAAAGCTTACAGATGGGTAAGACCAACTAATTCGTGTGCACACAGATCTCCTGGGGGAAAAAACAGGCTGTGGTGATTTCAAGAGGTAATTCTTATGAGATTTAACACTTAAAACCTTACCAGGATCCAAAGGCTTTTGAGAAAGAAATCACTAGATACAATTGTGTGCGGCTCTCTTCTCAGGTCTCAAGCTGCTGGCCTTGGGTTACTTAGCAAAAGTTACGCTCTGTGTGTATTTATATAGCAAGCTAGGTATTTATACTTAATAAAGAGCATGCCAAAGGCTTAAAATGGAAATTTTCCGAAATATCTCATCTCGGTTGATGACTCAGGCCTATTCAAAATACCTGTTTTAGAAAATTCCTCTTATTCCAAGGGCTACACTCAAGACCTAAGAGAGAAAACAGAAACAGAAATCTCTCTGGAGTGCTATTTTGTCTATTTAGATGTACTACTAGGCTGGAGGAGAGAGTGGTTCCAACAGTTTAGCAATCTTTTGAGTTTGCTTTGGAAAACACCCTTTTATTAGCATATTCATGAATCATCCCACATCCCTAAGACTCTCTACTTTACCTAAGGGGCGGCAGAGGGTAATAACTATTCCACCTCCAACCATCAAGGAGAAGGCATTGAGCTAGTGCTTTACACACATCACCTCAGACCTTGTACCCACGAGGTACTATTGTGTATAATTGACATAGGAAAAAAACTGATACTGGCAGATTTGTGGCAAGGCCAACAAACTCAGATAGAACTGGCTTTGAGGTCTCTAGGCTTTGCTCTGCCATCTCTTAATAAATAAGATCAACACTCCCTGGGATAGTCTCTGAATGTTTGTTGCATTTAGTACCACTGATACCAGCCAACCTCTCTCAGTGACATGGACATTCTGAGGAAATCATGGTGACAGAAGCTGCCTTGTTTGAATGGATAAAGGTTGTTGTTAGGCCCCAATTCCTGGTCCGTTAGCAACAATTGGCTTTTGGTTATTTTTAGCTGTGGCTCTTTGCCATCACAAAAGAAGAAGAGCATCCTTACCCTATGATATTATTTCTATGTTCATTTGCATAACTTTATCCCATAGTAGGTACTCAGGAAGGGGAATCCCAATCTTGGTTCTCTTTCACCACCAGGGGGACCCCTGTTCCAAGAACAGTGGATTGTCAAAGCAACCTCAATCAAAAATCAAATCTTCTCAACATCTGAATCAAGAAATTGCCTTTCATCTTCTTCAATCCCCACAACTGTCTGGTTACCACGAGTTGTCTCTCCCTTCCCCGGGCCATTATTCCTAGAATCCACCCTCTCTGCCATTTCTATAACCCCCATCCTGGTTTCAGCCCTTTCCATTTTTGCCCCTGGGTTATTGCATTTATAGCCTAAAGGATATTCCTGCTGGCTGTCCTTCCCTGGCCTTCCCCCTCCAACCTATCCTCTGATCCTGAAGTCAGAGACAGTTTCTACAACATCTGGTCATTGCATTCCTCTGTTTTATGACTGCATTTGATGTCTCAATCAGTCGATGATAAAGCGCCTTCACCTTCCAATTCTCATCCTGACGGTTCGCAATCTGGTCAATGTAATGGTCAAGCCTTGGAGTTAGTCAGATGTAACACACCCTAAATCATTATGAAAATTATAATGGGTTTTATTTTTCAGGTACAGGGGATTGAACCCAAGAGCACTTTACCACTGAGCTACATCCCCAGTCTTTTTCTTCATTTATTTGATCTTGAGACAGAGTCTTGCTCAATTGCCCAGGCCTCTTGCCTCAGCCTCCCTAGTAGCTGGGATTATAGGTGTGCACCACTATACCTGGCTATAATGTGATCTTGAACAAGTTATTTCACACTGACTTTCACCTTCCTCATCAAAATAAGGGGACTAATAATTGAGATAAATGATGAGAAACTTCTAGCAGAGCTTCTGATTACATGATCAGATTTCCATCTGTGTGGGTAAAAAATGCAGCTTTTACATTGATAATAGTGGTGAAGTATATCCTGATATCCTGCAACACCAAAGCCATCTCTCCTAAGTAATATTAACTGTTGTTTTCCATCCAAATGAAGAATCTCCCATACTTTTTTCTTTTTAAGTAAACATTTTTTAATTTCAATACTCATTTTTTCATTTGTTCTAATTAGTTGAATTGACAGTAGAATGCATTTTGATACATCATACATAAATGGAGTATAATTTCTCACTCATTGTGTTGTATATGATATAGAGTTTACACAGGTCATGTAATCATATATGCACATAGGGCAATAATGTCTGATTCATTCTATTATCATTCCTACCCTCAGGCCCCCTCCCCTTTTTTCACTCCCCTCTGTCTAGTCCAAAATACCTCTATTCATCTTGCTACATATGGATTTCCAGTTTTCCCAGCACATTTTGTTGGAAAGACTATCTTTTCTCTATGTATGTTTTTGGCACCTTTGTCTAGTATAACATAACTGTATTTATGTGGATTTGTCTCTGTGTCCTATATTCTATACCATTGGTCTATAGATTTGTTTGAGTGCCAATGCCATCCAATTTTTGTTACTATGTCTCTGTAGTATAACTTAAGGTCTGGTATTGTGATGCCTCCTGTTTGTTATTTCTTGTTAAGGATTGCTTTAGCTATTCTGGGTCTCTTATTTTTCCAAATGAATTTCATGATTGCTTTTTCTAGTTCTATGAAGAATGTCATTGGTATTTTAATAGGAATTTCATTAAATCTGTATAACACTTTTATTAATATGGCCATTTTGACAATGTTAATTCTGACTATCCAAGAGCATGGTATATTTTTCTGTCTTCTAAGATCTTCTTCAATTTCTTTATTTAGTATTCTGTAGTTTTCATTATGGTCTTTCACTTCTTTTGTTAGATTGATTTCCAAAAATTTTTTTAAAGCTATTGTGAACCAGGTAGTTTTCCTAATTTATCTTTCAGTGGATTCATCACTGATGTATAAGATTGCATTTGATTTGTGGGTATGAATTTTATATCCTGCTTAAGTAAACATTTTTAGTGGACTATAGCCTTATTCTCAATTTGGGTTTTCCCAGATCTATAACCTAAACTAGGAATTTGAGTGCAGTAGTTTATTGGCGAGATTGCCTCTGGTAGGGAGGGGGGATTTCATAGGGCCTAAGGAAATGAAATGGGGAGGGGTTTGGGAGCCAGGGAAAGAATATTATCAAACAAGTGCCACAGCAAATAACTAGTGCTAAATTTTACTGAAGATCTCTAGGAATAGTATAGACAGACATCAGAGAGCAAGGGAGTTGGGTTGGTCATACATCACTCAAGTCAGAGAGTTTATTCTGACACCTCGAGCCTGCTGCTGTTACAGTTAGAACTGCACCTGAGGCTGAGAAAAATCCTTAGGCAGAAGGATGTGCTGGCCAAGGGCAGGAAGTTGGACCAGCAGACACTCAAATCCAAAAGTGGTGTTGAGCAGTGGGCAGGGGCTAGAAACTTCCTGAAAGTCCAGTTGCTCCACACCCTCATCAACACTTGGCATTGTCAGGATTTTTTGTTTTGTTGTTGTTTTATTCTGTGATTGTTAAGTGATATGATGTTTGTTAGCCATTTGGGATATCTTCTTTGTGGAAAATTTCTTTAAGTTTTTTGACCATTTTTTTAACATGGGTTGTTTAGTTTTGTTTTTTTTTTTCTTAGAGAGTTTTAGGGATTTTTCATAAACCTAGAATCAAGTGCTTTGTTGGATATCTGGGTTATTCCAGTCACTGTCTTGCCTTTTTCTCTCCAGTGGAGTGTTAATGAAAAGCTATTCTTTATGGTGGGGTGGTTTCTGTTCTGTTTGGGAATTCACAGCTTGCACCAAGGTCATGAAGATAGTCTCCTAACTCACCTTGGTAGCTTTATTGTTCTTTCATATTTTAGTGTATAGTTTCCTGAAATATTTTATGTGCATTAATCAAATAAGCAAGTGATTCATATATACATACATATGTGTGTGTTTATATACTTATATATAATAACAGTCATATATATTATATACTGTTACATGTCTTATTGTATTATATATAATAACAGTCTTTTCCATATAGAAAGCAAACTAATAGAAATAAACTAACTTAATTTAATAAGAGGTAAATCTAAAAACTCATGACTACCACTATTTTTACCAGTAAAATGTTAATCTTTCCTCTAGATACAGAATAAAATAAAATGTTAGCTGTAATCACTTCTATTCAATCTTAGACCGCATATCCTATTCAGTGTAAAATAAAGGCCAAATAAATGGAACTTAAAAATATAAAAATTAGAAAGGAACAAATCAGTCTATTCACACAAATGATGTATTTGATGGTTAGAAAACAAAAAGACTACGTAGCTAAACTATTAAAAACTAATAGGTACATTTGGCATAACCCCAAGATGAAAATCAAATGTGTATACGCCAACAACAAAATATATAAAATGAAATTTAAAAGTGATTTTATTTTGGTCACCATGAAAATCTTAAGATAACTAAGAATAAGTCTCACAAAACATGTACGAACCTTTCACACAGAGAGCTACAAAACAGGGCTGAGAGTAGAGTCCAGTGGTAAAGCACTTGCCTGGCACACATGAGACCCTGGATTCCATTCCCAGGAAATAAAGGAAGGAGGGAAGGAAGGAGGAAGAAAAACAAGCCTACAAAACATCATTACAAAGAATTCTTAAAAACAGAGAGACATCTATCATGTTCAAGGATTGTAAGACTTCATATTGCAAAGATGTCAGTTTTCATATTGATTTATATACTTATGCAAAACCAGTTAAATCCCTAGCCACTCTCCAGGATGTTCTTTTAGAACATCCAGCAGGGCTGTTTGTGGAAATTGAGAAGCCAATCTTAAAATTTATATGGAAATGAAAGGGCCAAAAATAGCCCAGAAAATCTTGAAGAGAAAGGAAAAAGCCTCAAGTATGAAACATTATAAAAGTACCAGGAATCCAAACATTATAAAGTACATTCACTAAGGCTGTGTGCTCTCAGCATAGGGATATGCTGACTGGAAGGGAGGCCTGGGTACTGAGAGTTTTTGAAGATCCCGAGAGATTCTAATAAACAGATGGAGAAACTCCTTTTCTAGCTCAAGTTTTACCTACTTTCTTTAACCTACTTCTCCCTCCTGTTGTAGGTGGAATGTGACCGTCTACCTGTGCTCCTTTACCATTCTGTTCCTTTCTTTGTACCTGAAACATTTACCAACCGTGGTTAGTTAATTTGTCTCCTCTTAGCCACTTGAGGTCAAGTACCTTTTTTCCACATTTCTATATGGCCTGCCTAATATCCAATATACAAAGTTTCTAAATGACTATTCATTGACTAATGATCCACTAGGTCCCATTATTAATATGAAGCTATTCTTCCTGAGCTTCATGCTGTTTGGGATAAAACTTAACTTATTATTATTATTATTATTATTATTATTATTATTATCATTATCATCATCATTTTGATTCAAAACTGCATTAAAATCCTCCCCAAAGACCAAAAGTGAAAGATGTTAAATTACCTTATCTAACTATTGGATGTTCTCATAAGAACAAGTTCTACTTAAGGAAGTTTAACTTCCACATGAAGGGACTTAACAAACAGGGAGTGCCAATAAGAAGGTATCTGTCAGGTTAAATTAACAACAATATCATAGACTCATTGGTTTAAAAATGGGCGGCTGGAGTTCTTGGTCTGTGCCTACATTTGACTTCTTATTTTAACTTATATGCCACGGCTTTGGCCTCTCAACTCATAAAATTTTGCTGGCTCACAAAGATGCCAGATGGAGGGCCATAGGTGGTTATTTTAAATCATTCTGGTTGGGTATTGATTTAGGACCCAAAATGAGAAAAAGGTAAGCAATGAGTTTAACTTAAAAGGCTTGTCATTCACCTTTGTTCTGATTTATGAAGTATTTATGAAATCCTGGATTTGTGGTCACAGTTGGGCAGTTATACTCTTCTAGTTCAGCCCATTCATTTCTGGACAGTTCCAATTGTTAGAAAGCTCTTCCTTGGGATTTGGTACCATACAAATTAAACTTAATTCATTTTGCCCAAGACAAACCCCAAATATTTAACAATGCTTCTGTGGTCTTTCATCTTTACTTTTGATTAAATGGCTCAATTTCTAGCTACAGCTCTTCGTAGGACCTTAATTTGGATCTACCATAATCTCCAGAACACTCTATCCAGAAAGTTCTAGAAAGTGGCATCTTGCCCAGAAAGAGCACAATATTCTAGATGTGTTTTCACCAAGAAAAGTAGAATGAGTTTCCAGCGTCCTTTGTTATGAGCGGTGTTGTCTCTAACATAGCCTGAGTTGATTGATTTTCTGCCTTAACTTCACATGCTGGGCTTGTTAATGAGCGTTCAATGTTTAAACACACACACACACACACACACACACACACAATCTTTCTCTGTTAATTTGTTAGACACATCTCTTAACTTCTATCTATATAATCCATCTTTTATATTTGTGTAGCTATTAGTTTGTGCCTATTAAATTCTGTCTCACAAGTTGAGGATGTAGCTCAATGACAGAGAAGATACTTAGCATACACAACCCCCAGCACAAAAAATAAAAAATAAAAAATAAATCTATCTAACAAGTTCTTCCCCAATGTGGATTTTTGGCATTTTTTAACTATTTTGTTCCATTCACAGATTGGATCAGCATCCATTCACATCCTCATTTAAATTGCTGATCCCAATGCAAAAGTCAGTTAACTGAGCCCTGAGCCCTCTACCATATAATAGAGAAGACACTGATCCGTTAATGAGCATAATTTGGAGGAAGTTACTCAACCAGATATAAAATCACCTAATAGTAATACTTTCTAGACCACAATCTTTGCCCATAAGAAAACTAAGATGGACTTTTTACACATGTTGTTGAAAACCATATGTACAGTGTCACACACAGCATCCCCTTGTTCGTAATAGAATTAAGTTACTATACTCTAGGGTATTAGTTATTGTACAGTAAGATGACTTCGGTTCAAATTGACAATTTAGCCACCTTATCAATAAAAGAACCATCCTAACTCCCAGAAGGGTCATCTCGTTCATCCTAGCAAAAAAAACATCTTTTCAAGAGGGAGTATAACATGTGCCAGTGTAGTCTGCTTCAGCAGGAAGTGACCATGTAGGGAGACTGTTTATTTTTAAACAAACAATTCAGCATAAAACACATAATAAGAATTAGTCACTTTTGAAGGTGAATATTTACTTAATTCGTGCTACCATTATGAAAATAGTTTTGGGACTCCTCTGCTTAAGTATTTCCTTCAAAGTCAAAGGCAAGTCCTGGTCCCTTGAAAGGAGTCTAGGGAAGAGCTAATGATCATTCTGAGCCAAAGCTAATGAGGAAGTGAAAAGAACGACCTTTCAAATAGTGCCATCTTCCATTCTGTTCTCATCTATGTCTCTCCCAGCTGAAGTTACTTAGTTGTCACAACATTCTAACCTTTGCCATTTCAACATACCGTTTTAGGTAACATGTGGAACTGCCATTGTCTAGTCACCCAGAGGTAGCATGGCTCTGTCACACACTCTCCTTGGGCTCTTACATAACACTGAATTGAATGCCTGCCAAGATCTAGACTGTCAAACCAGAAAAAGAATCTCGGCAATAGGAGCTATGAAATATTTAAATTAGCATTTGCTGATGAGGACCATTCTTCCCTGCCAAGCAGATGTAGGCAAGGAACAGAACTGCTGGTAAGCTCAGTCACTGAGAAAAACGAGACACAACTTGGGAGGTTATGAGCCCAGGTTTTGGGTCCGGAGGGGCCTGACACTTTGAGTCACTGGCTCTACTGTGGGTCCTGGCTCTGGCACCTTGGGAAACTTCCTTATTATGCATTTCTACTTCCTCATTTACAAAATGAAGATAATAATAGAATTTACTCTAGAAGGCTGTTGTGATGATTAAATAAAATTTAAGTTCACCTACAGCCGGAATGTATTGAATTCAATTAATGTTAGCTATTACTATTTCATGTGTTCAGCAAGCTCTCTTCTGGTGTGATTGCAAACTCTCCAGATAGGTTTTTGTACAGGAGAGGATGGACTAACTAGTTGATTTTTATACTGAATATTTCTGTACTATTTTAGCTATTTATTATTAAATATTAGAATGTTAATTTCATAATAGCAGGGATTTCTCTGTGCTTTGTTTCATACAGTACTTCTAGCACATTAAAGACAGTGTGGCACACAGTAGATGCTTAATTAGTATGCTGTTGAATGAATCTAGCTGTCTGTTTGTTCACTTGCACTATTTCTTCAGGTTGCGCCGTGGTTTGGGTAGTAAAAGATGAAAAAGTCTGGGTTAAATACTTAGCACCATCTGACACAGGTATGCACTCAATAAATAGTAGCTTTTATGTTGCTAGGACTCTGAGCAGGTTTACTGAGAGGACAAGAGATATTCACAGATAAAAACAACTGAAAGAGATGGTTTTCTCTACTCATGAAGCTTTCAATCTAGAGGGGAAGCAAAGAAGTGTTTAAATAAATGAAGTACTTAGGGTAATATAAGCACATAAAATACTAGGCACTATCCAGATCAGAGGAATAGGCAATGTTTCTAGAACTTTTAAAAGAAGACCTAAAAGGCAAGTAGGAATTATAAGGGTAAAGAAGTTGATAAAAGATCCCAGACTTATGGATAAACTTGTGCAAAGGTCCTGAGGTAGGCGGAATCTTAGTTTTCTCAAAAGAACAGAGATAAGCCAGTTGACATGCTTGAATGTAAAGAAAAATGAGGTCAGGCATCTGGCTAGGGGCAGGATTATACAAAACCTTGTAGGTCAGGTTAAAAATTTAGGTAAGAGAGCAAGAGGTCTTAAATGGTTTGAAGAGGAGGGATTTAAAACATCAGAAGAGATTTTTAAATGATTTAGTTGCACTGAGGAGAATTGAAAGTACATCACACAAATCACCGTGTATAGCCCAGAAAATCTGGCAAGAGGAGCAGAGAAGGGGTAGAAGACTGGCTGCAGGTAGCACGATTGCAGCATACACACCAAGTGGAGTGAGTAGGCATTATTTCTGATTGGCCAAATTAAACACTGATGCAAGAAGACCAGTTTATTTTCCTGTGAGGAATTCTACCTGTCAAAGGAAAAATGGAAAAGACTAGATAATAAGACTGCTTTGTCCCTTTTATGCCTGTCACAGTGTCATTTGCATTCTCTCAGAAGCCAACAGTGCTAGGCAGAAAAAGCCACCTGACACGTCTCTCTGCTAGAGAGCCCCCAGGACAGTCATCCATCAACCTCGTTCTTCACAGCCCTAAGAGGTGGGAAAGCAGATCATTTTTTTGTTGTTGTTTATCTTATCCCACTCTCCTCTTTCCCACTCCATTTATTTTATAGATAGAAAACCTGAATCACTGACAAAAGAAGGAAACATAAAAGGTGATTAACAGGGACAAAAGTAAAATTAAAAACTAGTCTCATAACCCCAAGTCTCCATTCCCTCACAATCCATATTACACCAGAGGCATTAGACACGAAGGAGTTCTCTCTCAACGTGTGTCCTTTTATCATTAAATTTGCTATTTGCATGGAAATTTGTCAGAGGGGATAACTCAGTTCTCCCCAGCTGTAGAGGAGCCATCCTGATGTGCAGCCCATCCAGCTGTGTACTGGGCACCTAAGTCAGGATGTCCCATAAACACCTCTAACTCATAGGTCCAAAATAGAAATCAATGCCATTGCCATCCCTGGTCCTGTCCCTCTTTCTGCATTTCTTCATCGAATACAGTTTTTTCTTCAGTCACCCACCTTCTTTTCTACCTCAACCCCCACACCTCATTAACCAGACCACGCTATGCATTTGCTTTCTTAAATATCCTTTAGATCACCCCCAGTCGTCCCCAAATCATCCTCATTATTCTTGCTTTTGCAACAGCTGAAATCTGGGTTTTGGGGGTAAGTTCTGGCTGTTCTCTCGCGCTGGAGCCCAGTGTCTTCTTACCCCAACTCACTGTCCCCACTGCCAGCCTACATATAGAACTGTGACTTTGTTCTGTTAAATCCTCCAACGACAGCTCCCCAACATTTGCATGAAAAATTAAGCTTGAGCACTGTACCCTAGTCTCTTCATGATGTGGCCCTGTCTACCTCTTGGATATCATCATCCAGAATGTTTCACCATGCTCCCTGTGTTCCAGCTGCACCAAATGACTTGCTGGTCCTTACGTCTTGATCTAGTGCTTCACCCCCTCTCACATCATTGCCATCACCCCGACTTCCTGGCTGTTCCTGTGACCCAGCAGGCTGCATACTCGATTAAGGCCTTTGCTCTGTCTGGGACCCTTTTCATCCAAGTATTTATGAGGCGAATTCCATTTCTTTCTTTCAAGACTGCTCAAATGTCACCTCCTCAATGAGGTTTGCCCTGGCTGCTCTAATTTTCATTAATTACTGGTGCCATCCCTGTCACTCCAGATCCTCCTGACCTCCTCATCTCCTGTTCATATCACCTTTGAACAGGCTGTGTATTGTACCTGTTAACTTCATTTGCTTATTTTCTATGCCCCAATCCTCCATTCTCACCCTTACCTTTGGAATCTGAGTCAGCAGGGGAGGGATATTTATCTCATTAAGTTCATTGATGTACCCAAGACCTAAAACAGTGCCTGACAAATAGGAGGTACCCATCCATTTTTTGTGGAATATTGAATTGTAAGTGTATGTGTCATTTTACATCCTTATGCCCTATGTCTGAAATAACATAATGTATCCTATTCACCCTCATCTATACTGACACTTTCTGACTTCAAACTTTTCTTGTTTACCTATTAATCTCCTCTATTTGTTGAGTCGGATGTTACCTTTATGTGCCTCTTTCCTTTTAAGACCAAAAACTAAAAGATACTTTATAAGTGTTTGTTTAACTCAACTGGCCTGACTAATATATTCCAATAAAAAAATCAGCAGGGGAAAAAAAAAAACCCTAATAGGTCTTTCTTCCAGAGAGTTCAAAAGATAGTCATATATTCACCTAAACACATAGACCAGGTACAAACCCACCATAGTTAAACAGAAGAGCTAATTTCAGAGCCATAGATACCTTTGTTCCATTAACCCTTTTGCTGAAATTGGGAAGTAGTATTGTTCAGTTTGGATAAGCATTTGTTAGAGAATGAAATTTTCAAACTATTTTACCAGGATTTCAGAAAATACAATTTGGTATTGAAATAGCTGGTCTCAGACCAGATGGTTAGTGCATTCAGATTTTTAGAAGTGGGGATGATTTCTGACTAAAAATAAATTAGGGGAAAGAGAGAATAGAATCATCATTACTTGGTTACTTACTTGTATGAAGGATATTGTGACAGAAATTGCACATTTTATCCTTACAGCAAACTTGTAAGGCATAATCTACATTTTCCAAGTAGGTAAACTGAGGTTCACTGAATTAACATTTCCAAAGTCACCCAGCAAGCAAGTGGCATGGCTGGGATTGGATACAAATCCCTTATGACATTTTATTTTGACATGTTGGGATCAAACACACAGCCTTCCACATGCTAGAAAAGCAACTTTGCCGCTGAGCTACAAACCAAATCCCTGATGGCCACAAATCCCAAGCCCTTCACCCAGGACTGTGTTGTCTGTCCTCCTTCCCTGTGATTGTTTCATTTCTAGACTCATCTTCCGATGCATTATGCATTCATACCTCTACTTTATTATCTTTTGTGTGTTTAGGGTCTTCTGACCCTAAGCCAAATCTGGCATGATTTTCTGCAGCACACTCATTCTTTTAAAGTTCAGACTCTATGTTAATATAGAACTTAATACAATTTACTGCAGCTGTGTGAATGCCACAAGGTGTCACACAGAAGCCAACCATAGGTTGACTTTGCAATGGTGTCTCTTTCAGTGACCTACCTTAAAAGTTCCACCCATAATTTTCAGTGTGGGCCGATTGGCTTGGCACTGGGCATTGATTATGAAGGGCAGTTCAGTAATCCTGGATCTGAATGTATGCATTTCCTGATCAATAACTTCTAATTTTCTTAGATAAAACATAACATTCCAAAAAAATCTCAAAAAATAAAACATGTAAAACAAGGTAGTGGGCATCCATGGAAGCAGGAGAGGTAAAGCAAAAGTGGAACGTATAACTTGTGAACAGCCAGAGCTTATGCTATGCCATGCCTCGGGACTGAACAAAGAACAATTTGGTTAGAAGCAAAGAAAGGACAAATTCTGTCACCATTTATGGAGGACAGTTATGGAACTGCACACTTGCTAAGATAGTCAGAAGTCTATCCCACAGAAAACCCATACCCCATTCTATTAATGGCCATTGCTCCATGACCAACAAGTTGAAGGGCAAAGGAGTGAAGGGCTGTTGTGGAACAACAGTACACATTTAAAGAATGATTACTTGAACCACTGAATTAATTTCAATCAGCAAAAGCATCTGTGAAGACACTTAGTAATCCAGAGCCTTGGCTGAGTCAGAATGTAAAGATGGCAATCACCTAGCCTCCAAAGTCAAAAAGTGAAAAATGTATGCTCAGGTGAAGGCTGGGGATGTTTCCAGAAGCTTTATCTCTGGAGCCTGCTGGACACTCCAAGGATAAGGGTGAACACAACTCAGTCTATAAAGAGAACAATCAATCTGTTGATCTACTGGATACTGCAGATGGTCTCTAGTTTGACATCCTGTCATTGGTCTCTGTGACCAGTGAACTTTGGAATAAAATGTTCATCCAATTTTATGGCTAGGAGAGGCCTAAGAGATTTATCTAATGTACTGATGAAACTTCTGAGACATTAGATAGATATAGGGAGTTCAATTTTTCAACTCTTTTTTAGAACAATGAAGTACAAGCACAGAAAACATTCTGTATTGTTCAGGATAGTGCTGAATCTGCATAACCTGCCTAGCTGTACCCATGAGTATACCTGTATCCGTAGGAACATGTGTTCCCTGTGGGATTTGGAAAAATATGATCGCCTTATGGCTCAGGAAATGATGTTCCAAAAAATGAAATGTTCAGGAAATCTGCTTTCACTTTTGCATAGGTACTAAGGTACACAAGCTGGTGAAGGAAGAGAATAGAAACATGTTCTGCTCCTTTTCTTTTTTAAGCTTTTGTGAAAATATGTGTTTTGAAGAAGAGACTAAGTATATGGAGGTCCCACTTAAGCTAATATTGATAAAAGTAACAATCAGAAGAAATGCAGATAGTGAAGAGGGAAAAGTGGTACATGAGCAGGGAACCTGTGCATCAGAATTTAGCAGGTCACAGAATTTTCATGAATAGTACAACCCAAGAAGGCTCTTTGAGGGATGAGGGATATAACTCGGTGGCAGAATGCTTACCTAGTATGTGCAAAGCCCTGGGTTCAATCCCCAGTACTGCAAAAAAAAAAAAAATTAATGTTCTCCGAAAAATTATATTAAGTCTATGCAGCTAAACTGATAAATGTTTGGGGTGGGATCTTAATGTAAGAGATTCTGGAAGGAAGAGGGGAACACAAGGAAGGAGATTGCTGGAGAGCTGCAGCACCAAACATCTAGGACCCCAAGGAAGAATAAATGTGTAGAGCAAGCTGCTGAGTGCCATCTCTTTCCTCCTAGAATGTCCTCTTGTAGACCAGAGTAGGACAAAGTTTCTCAGAACCTTCCCCTAAGGTCAGATTCCCGTGGAGTTAATAAGAAAGAGGGGGAAAAGATGTAAGGAGACCTCTGTGTAAAGGAAGTGAAATTGACCTGCACCTTTCAAGAGAGTAGAATAGTGATCCTTTGTATTAGGCATAGGTCTTTGTTTACACTAAAAATAGAAACATGCAAACTGAAGTGCAGGCAGGTTGCCTTTCTCCTTCCTTATTCCTCCTTTCCTTCATTAGTACTGACCTATGCAAACATCCTGATCTCAAAAGGACATTAAATATTGGTTTGATAGAGTCTTAACAACCAGGAACAACTCAGAAGTGTTTACCAAGGGTGGCTGAGAAAGTTCTAAATCTAAAAGCATTGCAAGTACTCCTCGCTTAAAGAAAAAAATAACCAGAACCTCTACTCACTTCCTAAGGTAAATAATAAAACATAACTTGATCCTAAAATTTAAACAATGGCTTGAAGACATTTCTTCAAGTTATTCTTTAAATCATAAACACCACAAGAGATAAAAGTCTGATGCTAGTTAAGGAAAGATCTTTTTGTTTAAGCATTCCCTTCTTCGCCTGTGTACACAAATAAAACAGGGTGTGTGTCAGTAGAACTTGTTTAGATACTGAGCTTTCTCAGCACTTAAATTTTGTGCCCTGGGAATGAGTACTGTTCAGTCACTGAGCTGTTAACTCTGTCATGTGTGTCTTGTGCTTCTTTTTCAAGCAAATGTTACCTCTTCCATTTTACTAAAAGCCACAGGAACTGACGTTATGTCACTAAAGGAGCTGAGAAGAGTCTGAAGCTGGAGAGCTAACAAATCTGACTTTGTACTTTCAGTTATTGTCACTTGTCCCCATCCCCATATTCCTCTTCTGAAGAAGGCTGCTGAGCTTGTGGCATTTGGTTCCTCTTTCTTTTTGTATTTCTCTTTCCCATTAGAGGCTCAATGTGAGGGCAGGGAAACTTTGGTTCTTTTGACTATGTGTGGGTGTGTTATGTTGAGTGTGAACTAAATGATAGGGTTTTTTTGGTCTTTGTTTTTGACATGTGCTTGTTTCATGTTTCTCCCCACAATGGCTAAATTATTAGCTATTTGAAAAGCAATCCATGTACTCACCTTCAGATATGTAGTAAAATGCTCACTGAAAAGCAAGAAATAAATGGATTACTTTTTTAAAAATGAATGAATGAATGAATGAATGGGGTGTGTGTGTGTGGGTGTGTGTGTGTGTGTGTGTGTCTGATTGAACCTGCTCAGAAGCTCTAGTTCCAGCAGATCCTAGAAAACGGTGTTCCATGTTGACAAACCATTTGATTCGGAAACTAGTCTGTTTATACAAATTTTTTTTTAATATTTATTTTTTAGTATTTGGCGGACACAACATCTTTGTCTGTATGTGGTGCTGAGGATCGAACCCGGGCCGCACGCATGCCAGGCGAGCACGCTACCGCTTGAGCCACATCCCCAGCCCCTGTTTATACAAATTTAACAAATACTTACAGTTGTATATTTGGGGCTCTAAGTATTCAGTATGCTTTATGTCAGTCTTTTCTTTCTGATCCCTCCAGGACAGAACATTATTCCATTCTGTGAGCAACAGCTGCATGGATTGCAACCCTGCGGAGAAGAAGATTTTCATGGCCAGATGTGACCCTCTGTCTGAGACTCAGCAGTGGATTTTTGAACACGTTAATATGACTGTTTTAGAAAAATTTAGCCACCATGCCAGCTCCTAGGAAGAGAGAAAGAATGATTACCTGCAGATTGTGAACTAAATTTTAGCCAGCATCTGGGTCAAAGGAGTCAGGAATAACATTTCCTAGATCCAGGAAGCCTGGTTTAAAGATTTGTAAATGCCATGTCAAAGTAGGTTGTCCTGAGGAACTTCCTGCATCTCAAGAACTTGGCTGAGAACCTCACCAGCTGCTTCTGAGAACTCGAGACTAGCAAGCAGTTCCCTTGCTGGCCAAGGGTGAAGATATTTAGGGACTTTTCGAAACAACTGCTGAGTTAATAAATCCTAGCATTTCTCAGGTCAAATCCTGCAGTAGTGAGTAGCTATGAATGGATCCTATTAATTGGGTGGGAGGGGGGCGGAAATGGAGTGCATGACTGCTCTGACAACCTGAGGCTACCACAGGTTTAGAACTAGCCACGCTTAAGGGGTGAGCTGTACTCTTTGGTGCCATTCTCTAACTAAGAATGGGTTAAGCAGGTTTAACCCTTAAAAGTGCTGCAGATGATTTTAGAGTGCTCATACCATTCTGTTTCCTTTTGTTTTATTTTTAAACAAGGGTGCGATATTTAATATGACTTAAAATCACATAATGAAATGGACTTCCAGTGTTCCCATGTTTTCGTTTACACTTGCCATTTTCCTTGTAGAGCAGAAGTTACTTTTTGTTCATAAAAGTTCATGCTCCATAAATCAGCTGAAGTTCTACTCAGTGCCCTTGTTATGAATCCAGTTAAGAACAACAACAACAACAAAAAAAAAACTATGCTACCAAGTTACTCCAAAGAAAGATTTCACAGAAGCAGCAAACCATAAAAAAGATTAAGGAGATTTCTCTAGGAAATCTATTTTTACTTTTCTATTATTTTTAGAATTTTTAAAGTCTGATGTTTGTCCAGTCATACTTTTTATTAAGGAAGGAAAATGGAGTGAGGTTGATGTGATTTGTTTAGGAGATTCTTAAACCCAAATAAATCTACACTCCACGTGACATGTAAAAATGGCTTGGTTTACTTCAATCCTATTTAATCAGTGCTGGGAACTTAGAGTGGTTTTATTTCGTTATTTTGGTGGGGATTTTTTATTTGTTTGTTTGTTTGCTTTATATTGTTGATATTAATGATGTTGCTGTTTTATTTGGAAGCCCATAAAAGGAGTTACCATTAATAAAGTGCTTCTGACACCGTTTTCTGTTAATGGGGCAATATTTCAGAGGTCAAGAAAGTATTAATTCAAAAACTGAAGTGGTATGTTTAATTCTTAAAAGAATGTTTTCCTTTTAAATAACCATGGGTTTGGGGAAGAATATACAGGTATCAAAATGGGTCTGTAGAGGAAAGAATCACTTTTATTACCCATTTCTCAAGTTTTGTCAGGTACAAGAATGTTTTTAACATAGCTTTTGTTATTTTTCTTTTAACTTGTCTTTTTCTGTTCACACACACACAAATATATATATATATATTGTCTTAGATATGGACCGCTGAATTTTAGAACTAGGAAGACTCCTGAAATCCAATCCCTTTGTTATTTTTAGATTAATAGCAAAAGCCCAGAGAGGCCCAACTCCTGAAAGGGCTGACAGGTCTTCTGACCTTTATTCCTGTGTATTTGTCTCCTGTGCTGTGCTCTCTCACTCTGTGGCTCAAGGTGATTCTGATTATATCTCCAATTTAACTGGAAATTTTGGGTAACTAGATTAGAATCCTATGCTTCCCTGGGGATGTCCACAAAAGTAGCCTTCATCTTCCAAAACCACCTTCTTATAAATATTCAATGATTTTGTTCTCTCTTCAAAACCTAATCAAAATGTCCAGTTAAACTGCTCTGCTAACAATTGAGGAAGAGTTATTTCATTATCTTCACTGAATTTTCAAGCATTCTTTTGAAGAGCTGTTCTTTTTAAACCAACTGTCACAGAGATATTTTGTATAGGTCAAGAGATCTTGAAGCATTCGAGATGCATAGAGGAGAAAATCAATAGTGAGAAATTAACCTGGGTGTTGAATACTTCTAAAGAGTGAGTGAAGATTCATCTCAAGTGTTCAGAGAGCAGTCTGGCTGTAGAATTAGAGAAGTCTATAAAAATTCACATTATGTCATTAAACAGTTGACTGGTATTTACAGTTGTACCAAAGAGACAACCTGGGGTTCTGTACACTGGGAAGCCCAGCTGTGCAATGATCTCTTAGGATGCTGTCATCATGTCATTCACTAACTGGGCACTGTCCTTTGAGAAAACCAGAATACTGTATCATCTTAGTGTGGCACACAGGGATCAACAAAGATTGGTCTACTCTCTGAGTAAAAGAATGTTATCTAAGAAATGAACAACCTGTTTAAATGAAGGCAAGCTTGAGATGTTAAATTCAAAATTGGAACTTCAAATTGTCAAGCAATCATTAAATATGTACACATGGGGAACATACATATAGAATAAAATAAAACCTAGAGAAACTGCACATAAGCAAAAGGGCACAGTACAGCCAATAAGCACATTTAAGGAGGCATTTCTGATGCCACTGAAGGCTAAGACTACTCGCTTGAGACATCACTACTACCGTTCTGAAAAGTATAAAAATACATGCTTGCATTTTTTTTATTGGCACAAGAGACTGAACAGTCCTCAGAAACACTTCCATTTCTGCAAATGACATGTTTTGAAAATTGAACAGTAGAGTACACACCTACCCTATTATCAGAATGGGAAGAAAAACATCCTAAAGTTAATCTGACCACAGAAACTGCTACTTCTCCATAATAAAATATACTTTTACCAGAAGCTAGAAAAATACTTAATTTTTTAAGTCCTTCTTATGTATTTACAGAGAAAATGCTATGCTGTAAAACAATTGTGAACTATTTGTGGGATTTATACTTTTTCCAGGGCTGAAATAATACCATGGCAATAATAATGTATTGGCTTCTATGTCTACTGTTATTTACTTAGAAATATTAATATGCTCACAAGACTGTTTTTAAATGTATTCGCCATATTAGAAGCCTCCGTGAGTAATGCAAGTTCCAGGATTATTTTGTGAATTGATAACATAGAACTTTCTACAATAAATGAATAACACATAATGCAAATGAACTTGCAGTCAATGAAAAAAAAAGTGTTAGGTCATGCTTTCCATGTTTCTTTCAAAACATGAAACTAATACCAATACTCGACACCATTTTCTTCAGGGGCAATTACATGTCTTAGAAGAAGATAACAGTCAAAATACAAGTAAGCAAATATCTACTTTATGTTGCTTGCTTTCAGGTGAAAACTTCTGTTTCAATTTTTTTCCTAGCTATCTCCATAAAGAAAGAGTAAAAAGGCATCTTTTTTTAGAAAGACCAGCATTATGAGGTCTATGACAGACCCTTCAAAAGGACAATGATGCTCTGATTACAGAACTGGTTGTCCAGCGGTCATAGAAGGCCATACCTGTCGCTGGATGACATTCCCATGGCCTAGGACTTCACACACCTGTGACTCAGAAGAGCGTTGATGGCAAGGCCACTCCAGATCTGCTTTTAGCTTTCTCTCTTTCAATATTACAGAATTTCCCAGGGGTAGGTGATTTCCCCATCCCTCCCCTGGGGAGGAGTGCTAAGTTATATATTTCCAGAATTTAAAGCTATCCTAACAATATGACATTGTGAATTTTGATGTTTTATCCCTAGGGACTCACTTTATAAAATTTCTTTAGGCCTTTTTACCCCAGCAGGAATCTAAGGGTATAATATAATTACAGAAACAGGAACTGGAAAGAAGGCATTTTATAAAAATCATGAGAAGGAACACCTCAAAGGGACATTTTCAAGTGTTTCCGTACAAACCTGGGAGTAAATATGAATGAAGGGGGTAAACTGGGTCTCTAGATGTGGGTGTGTATAAACTTCTCCATTCACCTCATCCACAAACTCTACCCTTGCCATCATCACTCTCAGATGACACCATTAGCTGTAATGACTTTCCATGTGTGAAACTGTAGCTAAGAATACTGAAGCGTGACAAGTGGCCAGTCCTTCCCACAAGGCCGACATTGGATGATTGCTCTTTGATTTATGTCTACAGCCTTTGCTTGCAGAACTGGGAGCTGTTTGCAACTCTATTTGGTACACTCGACTTTGGCCTGAAGCTTTTATTCACAGTCACTCATCTCTGCACTTGACAGACCAGACTGGTGTGTCTGGTACTGCAGCCTGTCAGCAACAGCAGTTCAGGCACATGTTTGATACCTCACTTCAGAGAAACCTGGAAACCTTTCTTGCAGCTCCTGCATTAAGCTGTCCCTTCAGCTCATGGCACAATAGCTTCCTGGGGTTTACACAGTCCTCCACTCTCCGCAGCTCCTCAGTGCCACAGAGTGAAACTACAGAATGGCCAAGTTTCTGAATCTTAGTGTTCATGATTTTATTCTGACATCATTCGCTTTGGAGTGGGAGTTCTTTATAACTAAGTGGCATCTATCTTGGTTACCCAGAACAGTCTTGGTTTGTGCCTGTTGTTCTGTGTAATTATTAACAGTGCCCCCCTTTTACTCTGGAGTGTCCTGATTTGGATAAAGAGTTACATGTTCTCCCTACTGGTAATCTGCCTGAATGTTTGCTTCATGATTTCTCCATGGAAAGTTAGAACATCCTTTGTGTGTTAGTGCCTACAGGGAATCAGCTTAGACTCACCCTTTCCCTTCAAACAGGATCAAATTAAAACCAGTTTATTGATGACCCTATTGCATTCACATGGTTCTTTACTAGTTGCTTCATGGAGTTTGTTTAAATGGGAAGTTCTTATATCCAACCAAATCTTTTTGCTGAGTTAAGACAATTCTAATTTAAATGGATTCTTTTTCATATTTTAAAAAATTTACTCCTGGGGCTAGGGCTGGTGCTCAGTGGTAAAGTGCTTGCCTAGTATGTGTGAAACACTGGATTCGATTCTCAGCACCACATGTAAGTAAGTAAAATAAAGATCCATTGACAACTAAAACATTTTTTTAAAAAAAATTTACTCTTGTCCCGTCCATATCCTGTGTGGGGGGTTGAGTCAGAGTTCCTCTGTGTGGAGTGAACTGGCTGCGAAATAAAGCTAAGAAAAAGAAACGGCGAAGAAATCACACAACATGGAAGTAATTTTGAAAAGCGGGGAAAGGATGACTCTAGAAACTTAGTGGCCGAGCTTCCACACTGGGAAGAGGGAGAGCAAGCGCTAGTGAGCGAGCCCGTATTTGGTTTGTTTATACAAGGGAACCTCAAAGGTTTTCTACAGATGTTCCTGGACAACTAAGGCAAGAGGTGGGCTGTCCAAACCAACGGGTTACGCCCAATTCCGGAGCTATGAGAGCTGTCCTAAAGGTAGATGGAGGGCAGAGATCTCACACTTGGGCACTCTCCACACGGGAATGCCAGGATCCGTCCCAAGGTGAGACTTAAGTCCCCCATGGCTCAGGACCGAGCAAAAGACCACTTAAGTAGCTTCACTGGTGGCCACCATACTCCTGTCTCAAAATAAAAAATAAAAAGGACTGGGGATGTGACTTGTGGTTAAGCACCCCTGGGTCCAATCCTTGCTACCAAAAAATTAAAAAAAATTTTTTTTAAATTTTACTTGAAATCAATTAAGTCATTTATTTTATACTTCCCAAGCTATAAACAGTAGATCTTCAACCTGGGTTAATAACCCCATTATTAATTCTAAATATTATGATAAGATATATTTTCTAATTCATTATTGCTTTTGTGTTTCAAAGGAATACTATATTTATCACCTCATTCTGGCTTATACCTACCTCTATCATAGATAATATTACTATCCTTATGAAGGAGTGGAGAGTCTCAGATTGGGGGGTGGAGGGTGGAAGGTCAAGGTCACATAGCAAGTTAGCAGAGTCGGCACTAAAATTCAGGCCTTCTGGTACTTAGTTCTGTGCTCCTTCCTTTCTCCATGGTACTTCATACCTCACTACAGGGTCATTTATCCATAGTAAAATCAAATATGAAGTGTATTGAGTTATTTCAAATTAGCATGATCACTTATTCCTTCAACACTTCTGTTTTTAACCCCTTAATTATATTTGTTCTTCTCTGCACCTGTGTTTTTGTTGGTTTTCCCACAAGCTTATTAAAGTAAGAACACCAAACTGAATCCAGGATTAATCCCTCTTAATGAGATTTCCATGGTACTTTTAAGAAAAGAAGTGATCAACGAAAGCTATTTGTATAGTTGTAGATGATAAATCCTAAAGCAAATACTGTGTGCTGTGTGATTGTTAATGAGTTCAGTCCTCAGGGATAAAAACAGCCACTAAAGAAAGATTTTGCATTTACTTTGCAGTAAAGCCTCCAAATTGACCTTCTTTCCATATTCTTATTTCAGAAAGTTCTGTCAGGTACATCTCTTAGACATTTGAGACTGTGTGCATTCAATGTGAGTTCTCTCTATGCAGTTTTTCTCTTCTGGGAGTATCTGTTAAACATGTGGATGACCAGATGTATTAGTCTGTTCACACTGCTAAACAACATGCCATAAACTAGGTTACTTACAGACCATAGAAACTTATTTCTCACAATTCTGGAGGCTGAAAAGTTTAAGAAAAAGGAGCAGGTAGATTTAGAGTCTGATTAAGGCCCAATCTCTTATAGACAGTGTCCTCTTCTGTGTCTTCACTGGCAAATCGGATCTCAATTATAAGAGCACAAATCCCAATTACAGACGCTCTGCCCTCATGACCTGCTAGACTTCCAAGGACCCACCTCCTAATACCATCATCTTGGGCATTAGGATCTCAACGGATGAACTGAGGGAGATAAAAAATATTCATAGCATATTACTAGGTTTTATCCCACATCTACTAAATGAGAATTTCTGGATAAGGTTACTAGATACAGATAATTCTACAATCAAAGAGATAATAAATTGCTTTGTGCTCCAGCTTGCTCGAAAATATAGACAGCAGATGTTCAAAAGAATGGTCAGTTGTAATCCAAAGCTAAATTTAAACTGAGAGAAACAAGTCTGAGAATATTTTATTTCAAAACTCCTCTAGCTTTTATTAGGTCAGCTGTATTAAACTTTAGCATTTAAGCACCTTGGGGAATTACTGAATCACAAGCTACTGGACTGCATCCCTCTGACTGACTGATTTTTTTCCAGGCTGGGAAGGGATCCAGGAATTTATATTGCAAACAAGATTTTAGGTGATGATGATGCTAATGGTCAGGAACCCACACTTTTGAAAGCAACTGGCTTGGACCATTTTGAAAATATCTTTTTAAAAATGATTTTGCTAATGTTGAATATGTTTACAAAGCATTGATATTATATAAATGCTATGTAAAATAACATTTATATAATATCAATGAAAATTAAAAATGGACATAATTCAGCCTAATAAGTATTTATAGCCAGAAGCCTTTCTTGCCATAAAGCTGGTTTTAAAACAGATCACAGAGCTGGAAGAACAAGAATAGGCACTGTTATAGTTTGGAAATGAGGTGTTCCCAAAAAGGTCATGTGTGAGACAAGGCAAGAACTTTCAGAGGTTAAATTGTTAGATTGAGAGTTGTAACCAAATCAGAGAATTAGTCCACTGATATGGGTTAACTGGGTGCTAACTGTGGGTAAGTAGGGTATAACTGGAGGAGATAGGTCACTGTGGGTGTGCCTTTGGGATTTATATTTTATCCTTGGAGAGCAGAGCTCTCTCTCCTTCCTGGTTACATGTCCTGAGCTGCTTTTCTCCACCAAACCCTTCTGTCATGATGTTCTGCTTCACTTTGGGCCCAGATCTATGGAATCCACTGATCACTGATTGAACCTCTGAAACTGGGAGTCAAAATAAAATTTCCCCCTCTATATTGTTCTTATCAGATCTTTTGGACACAGCAATGAAAAAATTAACTAAAGCAAGCAGTATTATGGTATCACTTAAATTTCTCAGTTTAATATAATCTCAATGAATAGATCGAGACCCCTACCTTAAATGTCTGACCTTGAACATTACATTAATAATTTAATTATTACTGTCCCTTCCTCTGAACTGTCAGTGAACTCTATACTATTATAAAAACAGTACTAAAAATCAAAAGAAGGCATAATTCAATTCAATAATTACTCCATATTGTTTTCTCGTATATCAGTCCCTCTACTCCAGACCATGCTGATTCTCAAATTCTGTCCTGAGAAAAGAAACATTAATTTATAATGGCAAATACCTGGCCAAGCTCACTTTAAATACATGGTGTATATAGGGCTTATCTATGGTTCCCCTGTTTTTAAACTTTTTAAAAATTTGTTCTTTATCTTTATTTATTTTTATTTGATGCTGAGGATCAAACCCAGTGCCTCACACATACGAGGCAAGCGCTCTACCACAGAGCTACAGCCCCAGCCCTAAAATTTGTTCGTTTTAGTTATATATATGACAGTAGAATGTATTTTGACATATCATACATACATAGAATATAACTTACCATTCTTGTAGTTGTACATGATGTGGAGTTACTCTGGTCGTGTATTCATATACGGACATATGAATGTTATGTCCTATTCATTCTACTGTCTTTCCTTTCCCAACCCCCCTTCCCTTCATTTCCCTTTGTCTAATCCAATGTGGTTCCCCATTTTTGAAAAGTGCTGGAAGTTTAATTAAAATTCACTTAAGTGTAACAATATCTAACTATGTTTAACTCAGTTCAGTGACTTTATTAGAAATAGTTTCACAAGGAAAAGATGAACTCTGAATTTATATGTGTTAGAACTGTGACTCTCTTAGATTTGTAACTTTCTTTTCATTGAAAATAAATACTAAGATATTCTTTGAAAGTTATTTCTACCCATCCCTGTTTTCAAAAATAAAGATTAATTTAAATTTTTTTTTTCATTTCAGTGTATTTAAACTTCAGCCTTTATTGGCACACAGAGTAAATCCTCTATATTATCTTCCTTCAATTTTTTTGTTATTATTGTATATACTAACTATGCATAAGAGAACGTATGAAAAAAGATGTTTCACTTTACTGGTTTGCTATTCAAATTTCTATCACCGATTGTTTCTTATGTCGTGTATAGTATACTTATGTGCCAATAATCCAAGCCACGTGAGTTCAGATTTTATGGTGAAAAAAAATAAAAGAAAAAGAAAAACCCAGCAGATGCAAAAACTCCTTTCAGGATCAAAATCTAAACATTGCATCTCAAATCAAAAGGATAAACTTCTATGATCAGGGCTTTCAATGCTTGTTTTAAGAAAAAAACTGGAGTACTCTCCACCTCTCCCCATCAGACTAAAGAAGGATTAAAGGAAGGTGGGGAACAGTCTGGGGGATGGGGATGGGAAAGAGAGAAAGAAACAGCCATGCTTCATTTTCCTTAAGTTGATTTTTTTTTTTTTAATGTTCTAGAAATAACAGCAGGGAAGGGTCGGAGTGACTGAGATGTCAAAGAAATAATCTCACAAAAGAAATGGTGCACTTGAAGCAAGAAGCCGCTTCTCATTAATGTCTACCCGCTAGCAAGTGGTGAGGGTCAGGTACTCACAGTCTCCAAAACTGCTTTCAGTCTGCAGACAAGGATTTATACAGAATGGGGAGCTCAAACAAGTATTAAGTAACTATGCAGACTCAGTCACGGAAATGTTTAAAATAAAACAATCGCTGGGGCAATTCATCTGGGTAATAAATGCCTCCGCTTGCGAAAGGGATACGGAGCTGAGGTTCTTTTATTGCAAACGACAGGAAAGACTTAACCGGAGGAGAGCTAATGACCTTGTTTCTACATTCCTCAGACTTCAGTCGGCTGCCAGAAAACCGCCCGTGGGGTCGAGGGTTTAAAATGGCCAGCGAGAAAGGCTACGGAAGGGAAAATGTGCTGCATCTTCCTCCGTGACTGCTCTGAAGATGTTGATGGATATCTCCGCCCTGGAGCGCAGGGACCAGCGCCTGCTCCAGGGGTTGAGCCCCTGAGAAGCACGCTGGGCTCTTCAAGAAATCATTGTTCTTCGCTTATTTCTTTTAAAATTCTCCCTTATTTCTGTCAACACTCAGTAGAAGTCCATCAAGAAAGTTAGGACCTCAGAGGAGGGAAATTCCTTTGGTGACTTGGAGAAGTAGAGGACTTCTTGTTAGACCGAAGAGAAATATTAGAACAGCAACCCCCCAGCGTTCCTTTGCACACACATCATGCTTTGTGTGTCTCTTCTCCAAATCTAGGATGAACTGTTTCAGGTTGTGTCAGCAGTTAGCATTTCTCTCTGAGTATTCAACCGCTGCAAGAGTGAGGCTTTGCATTAGACCCAAAGATTTAAAGAGCTAGGGGAAAAAAAAAAATGTCTTGTTAGTTGTCAAAAAAAACAACTGCCAAAGCCCTGCTTTCCCATTTGAAGTTCTGCAGATACTTAATCCCTTTAAGCCTTCCTTTCAGGGTTGTGGGGAAAACACGATGATGAGCATGAAATTGTTTTGTAACTTACAAGCCTAAATGTAAATGAAAGCTGTTAGTATTTAATGGAACCCTCTCCTCTACCACTTTACAACCTAGCAAAGTGATTCCAACAAGAACCATATAATTTCTCGTGTAAATCACATAATTTTTGAGAGTAAAATGGTGTTATTAATAATGATGGTAAGGGGAGCATGCACACGTGTAATCCCAGCTACTTGGGAGGCTGAGACAAGAGGATGACAAATTATGAGCCAACCTGGGCAATTTAGCAAGACCCTGTCTCAAACAAAACAAAATTTTTAAAAAGGAGGGAGCAACTGGGGATATTCTTCGGTGATAGAGCACTTTCCTAGTACGCCTGAGGCTCTGTGTTCAGTCCTAAGAACCAGAACTGGGGAAAGTGATGTATATGGTTATCTTCATCTTAAAAATAATGAACAAAAAATTCATGGACAAGAAGGAATATTAAAATAGAATCCACATGGGCAGCATTTAAGGGTACACAAAGTGGATTTGGGTTTGAGTACTTGGATTCTTATTGGAAAGTTCTTTGAAATCAAGGATGTGGCTTTATTTTGTTATTGAGCATGAAGCTTAAGCTAAAACAGAATTGTTCATACATTATCATGGTTAGATTACAATATCTAAGCTATTCACTGCTTGAAGTGTCCCTTTATTCATCGTTTCAGGGTTCAGAAAATAACACCACAATAACCAGTTTAATTTAAAACATGTAAATAAAAACCTGATAAAGAAGATACTTTAGAAAGGAAATAGAATCTTCTACTCTGTTTGATAGGCAGTTATATAACTTAATTAAAAAGTAAGGAAAATGAAAGAAGATCTTATAAAGCAACTGCACTATTAGATACTTTCCACAATATTAAAATGGTTATTTTGTAATTTGTTTTATGTCTATTGCCAATAAAACTATGTTCTACTTGATGAATGAAGAGTTTAGAAAGAGGCTACTGTCACGGAATTTAGCAATAAAACAAAATAGTGAAGAAGATATTGGTTTTTTATTGCCAATTTACTTCCGTTTGCTTTGACAATGGTAATTCCTCCATCAACGTGCAGTAATAATGCCTGATAAGCTTACCTGATAAATACACCCCATGTTCAGAATGTGTCTGTTCGATTTTACTGCATCCTGAGACAAAAGAAATTGGGGAAAGGCTGCTATGAAACGAAGCCCTTGTCGACAATTTGTTCCTCATAAGCTGTATTGCAGGCCTAGCAAAAATGAGACAATGAATCATCTTGTTTATAACCAAACAAAGCAATCAAAACCAAACAAACAAAAGACTAAGGTTCCAAAATGTTATCCCAGGAACAGACTTGTGGAGACAGAAATGAGTTAATCTAAAATATGTGTGTATTGGATGCCTGAAACTATTTTCATGTGTTGAATGGAGTTTTATTCAGTTATAAAGAACAAAATTATATCATTTGCAGGAAAAAAGATGGAACTGGAGGACCATAATTTTGAACAAAAAAAGTTAGGCACAGAAAAGTGCCAGATATTTTCTCTAATATGCAAAAGCAACTCCACAAAATTAGAAGGGAGACCAGTAGGGTAGAGGGAAGGGATTACGGGAAGGAAGAAAAGAAGGTAGGGGAGGTATTTTGAAGCAAAATTGATCAAATTATGTTTTTATGTATATGCAAATATATCACAGGGAAACCTACCATTCTGTATAATTAATATGCACCAATAAAAAGTACTTTTTTACTGAATGGAGGGATGGATGGCAGGAATAATGCTTACTTCCCTTCTCCATGTTTCCCATAACTCAACCTTGGAAATGGAAAGCAGAAAGAGAGGAAATAAGAATCAAAGAGAGAGAAAAGTAATCAAAATGGAAACCCCCACCCTAAAGCTTAAGGAATGCAGCTTAACTGCATGTTTTGATATGATACATAATTTTAAAATTGTTACTTCAAGGGAAAAAATGAGGCACAAGCAAAATAAGTACCACACTGGGAAGTGGGCAGGGAAAAAAATTCTTCATAAAAGAGCACAAATCCTTGTCTACATGGAACCTCTACTGACTCTTCACCTCTCCATGTAGCTCCCCCATTGGAGAGAGCACAGGTCATAGAAAAAGTCTCCTGTTCTCTGTCAGACATGCTGATTCTTTACCCCATTCTTTTTTTTTAATATTTATTTTTTTAGGTGTAGATGGACACAACAATGCCTTTATTTTTATATGGTGCTGAGGATCGAACCCAGGTCCCACCCATGCTAGGCGAGTGCTCTACCACTGAGCCACAATCCCAGCCTCTTTACCCCATTCTTAAATGCATTTAGTAATAATGTTCACTAAGGATTAATAATAGTTGGAGAAAGGAATTTGAGGAAAAAAAAAAAAACCTCCAAGATAAGATAGGAAGACTACAAGCATATGGAGTTCCTATTTAGTTGATGGAAATGGCAACTATAAGATATTAAACTGAGTCACTTGAGAGAGATATTCATCTTAATGTCTGGCATCTCAGAAAATCCAAGGCAGGAGTGGCCCACTGTATTTTAGGACCCTTCACTGTCCATGAAATGAGTACTAATTCCTTCCCAGAGAGCCCCCGGCTACCAGAAACTCAGTGAGAGGAAGAAACAGAGGGAGCTATGTACGTGCATTTATCCAGTATTTTCACATTTATCCATTTGTAAGCAGGAATCAGTGATCTGAAAGCCATTCAGGGTAGTGACATTGATTTCTAAAACTAATTAAGCAGCAAGAAATGCATCAAACTGAGAAAGGAGTCATGTCTAAGGCAAACACTGGGCTATAATGCAATCATAAAATGCTTCAGAAATAAGTGGAGAAGGCTTACTGAATGTTCTTGACCTATAAACTTTCCTTCATTTTGCTTATACTACTGAATTACATAAATGGAAAATGAGCAAAAGCAATGGTTGTTGTAATTACTTTCTTTTCTTAATAGTGACTATTTTGACCTGGTATAAATTAATATTCTTACACTTTAAGGCACATTGCATTTGACCAACTGTGCTTATTCTAAATCACTGCAAGGGGAACAAGGCTTATTATGCATTTAGCAAAGCTGCTTTTTGTGTTTGTTTCCAATCCCAGTGTCACCAACTCTAATTTTATAAAATTTAGGCTTTGCTATAGCTATATAACCACAGGTAAAAGACCTAATAGGTATAATTTAGGATATTCATTCTTAAATTGAGCTGTACTCTAATACCCTTTACAAATGGAAACTGTGATTTAAAAATAATAAAGTCAAAAAGGGTATCCATATTAGACTATAAGAGTTTAATCTGGAGAATATGAAACATTTTCTCTCATTTGTAGGGCTGAGTTAAGAGTAATCAGCTGCGATGTTAGATTGAGCAAAGTAATGCAAAAATGAGATGGCTGGCAAGCTATTAATTCTGTAAGCTATTGATTAATTCATGAATCAAATATTTATTGAGTGACTAGGTTGTAGATTCTAATAATATAAGTTCATAAAAACCTACAATAATGCTTCATGGCAAATCTTTCTCCTATGATGCTGTTTACATAATCAAATTTATCAGAAAGCTAGTCAAATACTCTTTGTGCCCTGCCAGTGTGCCGAAAATCCTCTTAGAGGAATGCAAAACCACAGCCAGATGCAATGTTTAAAGGAAAACCCTTCTTAATTTCAGTCTCCTTTACTGTTGTTTTTAAAATAAGATAAAAAGAAAATATTGAGTTTTTGTTTGGGGGGGGGGGGGGNCTGGTTCTTAGGACTGAACACAGAGCCTCAGGCGTACTAGGAAAGTGCTCTATCACCGAAGAATATCCCCAGTTGCTCCCTCCTTTTTAAAAATTTTGTTTTGTTTTTTGGTACTAGTATTGAACCCCAGGGCACTCAAACACTAAGTCATATCCCCATCCCTTATTTTTGACTTTGAAACAGGGTCTCACTAAGTTGCTGAGGCTGGCTTTGAACTTGCAATCGTCCTGCCTCAACCTCTCAGGCTTCTGGGATTACAGGGGTGTGCCACTGTGCCCAGCTGAGTACTTTCAAAGTCTTAACTCTTAAAAAATAAAAATATCCACTTTTCCTCACTCCAGGAAGAAAATTAGGAATACACATCCTTGGGAGTAGAAACTACTTTTCTTCCTTTTCCTAAATATTCCCTTCTTGCCCAACCAGATGACAAAAGAGCAGTTTTACCCTTGAAGTTGTGACAAGAAATCATGGAGAGGGAAGCAGTTACCAGCTCCTTGTCTTCATCAGTGACATCATATTAATTTATTAACAGCATGTAAAATGCCACAATTTCTACATTTTTTAAGTTAAAGCATCTTGACATTTTTCCTAAAGTAATATAATTTTCACTCACTTGTACTCTGATAAATTTTCTCAATAGCATGCAAGGAGATGGATATTATAGCTGCAGTTATTCCTGAGAATTGAGGATACCCTGGTTGTGACTACTGGAAAGCATCAGGCATGTGAAGGCCATCTGCCTTAGTCTATTTTGCAGTGCTATAGCAAAATATCTGAGGCTGGGTTATTTTATAAAGAAAATCAGTTTATTTACCTCATCATTTTGGAGACTGAAAGTTCAAGATCAGGCAGCCCCATTTTCTTGGCCTCTGGTAAGGATCATCTTCTCTGCCACAATTTAACAGATGGCATCACACAGTGGGAGCACATGAAAGATATGGAGAGAGAGGTCACTTGATGAGAGAGAAAAGACCCAGGAGGGACCAGGCTAGTTCTTTAATAACAATCAGTTCTTGTGGAAACTAATTCATTCCAGTGAGTCCTAACTACCCCATAAAACCAGCATTAATTCTTTCAAAGGGTAGAATGACCCAATTACCTCCCCTTATAAACTCCTTCCACTTTTGAATACCATTGCATTGGGGACCAAGCTTCCAGCACAGAAACCATTGGAGGACAAATTATATCCAAAGTATAGCACCACCCACCCATCACAAGACCGAGAACAGACACCTCAGTGAGTTACTGGTGTATTCAGTCATCAGCCTTTGCCCATCTTTACTTCTCAGAATCCCTGGACTCTTCCAGTACAGAAGAGGGTTAAAGGCTGGCCTCAGTGATTTTTCTCCCAGAGAAAATCCCAAGAAAACAGTGCACATCCGACTAAAAATACAAGACCATGCATTCTCTTCCAATATTATGATAAAAATCAAAGAACAAAATCTTGCTACTGAAGCAATGCTTCTGAAAAAGACTAATTCAAACTCTTAACTATTAGATGTTAACTAACTCGGAGGCAATTCCTCTACCGCCACTAAATAGGCTTCCATTTTTCATTCACTGGCTTTAAATTTCTCTTAAAAGAGACATATTTAACAGCTCATTGATATTTTTCAACTGGGCAGGAAATGTGCCACTTGTACCAGTCATTGGAAAGGGAAGACGATTATCCCAATTGGCAATTTTAACCAATCCAGTAAGTAAATAGCCTGGGCCTAATCTTTATAGGCCATTAAACTGTGCAGTGCTTGATAAATACTCCTGTGTGACTGTGCTAAAGCAAAACAAAGGGCACTGCTGGATAACAAGACAGCTGCAAAAATTAACATGAGATCCTAGAGGAGATTGGAGTTTCAGGATCACAGAAACTATCCTGGCAAGAGAGATACCTGTTATAATAGAGTCAGGATTATTAAAAGAACAAGAAGCTGCTGTAGAAACATTTAAAACATTCTACAGCCAATTTTTAGATAAGGAACATTGCCTGAAGTTAAGTACAGTAAGATAACTGAAAACTATGGTTGTACTTTTATCATTTGAGATTTACAGTCTAAGGGGAAAAGCAGGATAAAATATAAGCCTCATCCAAATGTTGTATCAAAGTCTTGCAATTAACTTCCCATTATCAGAAACAAAACTTTGTGTCATAGGGATTTTAAAGAGGGATATTGGGCTGGGTGCCGTGGTGCACACCTGTAATCACAGCAGCTCGGGAGGATGAGGCAGAAGGATCGAAAGTTCAAAGCCAGCCTCAACAACTTAGCAAGTCCCTAAGCAGCTTAGTGAGACCCTGTATCAAAGTAAAAAATGAAAAGGGCTGGAGATGTGGCTCAGGGGTTAAGTGTCCCTGGGTTCAATTCATGGTACAAAAATAAATAAATAAAAAGGAAAAAGAAGAAGGATATTGCTCCAGGGAATGATGGAGTTTGGTAAATTAGACCCAGAATCTTCCAATAAACTTAGAATCTCCTTTTTCATCCAATTGTAAAATCCTTGCCAGAAGCAAGAACAATCTCTGTGCTAATCATAGTTCCAAATGGGCTAAAACTGAAGGAAGTTAAAGAGAGCAGCACAAATCTAGAAGGCAAAGGGACTGACATATGAAAAGAAATGATTCAAAGATTCTAAAATGTCCAGCTCTGCAGACTAACAACCAAGAGGAGATGTGATTGTCATTGGAAAATGTCCACACAGTAAACAACAGTCAGAGTCATTACTGAATTGAATAGAAGGAATACATTGGAGTGAAATTGAGAACAGAGAAATGTGATCTAAATATCTGTGATGAGAAGAGCTGACAGTGAAACATCTCCCCAGGGGTAAAATTATGAGACATCTCCTCAGGAGGTTTTGAAAGGTCAGTCTTTGCCATGATCCAGAAAAGCATTTTTCCAATCTTCTGGATTGGAAAAGTTCCTCTTAAAAGAGCCAGGTCATATTTTTTGGAAAGAATAATTGTGTAAAATTTCTCTCAGATAAAGAGAGGTCCGTGGTGAAAATCAAAACAAGAAGACAATTTTGGAAAAAGTGGGAAAGAAAATGGAAGTCATGAGAAAGGGTGAGGTCATAGGCAAGTTGAGAAGTGGTAAGAAACACCACCCTGTCTGAACTCTTCAGAAAAATCATGACAAACCTATTACCAGCAACAAACTTCTGCAGTGGTTCTGTTGAAAGGATAGGCATCAGCCTGATTCATCTGCATGACTTGGTTTTTTGTAGCAGTAACTTCACAGTTGGTGACAACTGCCTATGAATTCTTTGTGTCTTTAAACTAAAAAAAAAAAAAAAGAAATAAATTCTTTAAAAACCACAGGAAGCCAATCTTTGCAATATTCTCATTTTTTAACTGATACTTAATAGAGTAGTGGTTCAGAACACAAGCTTGGCACCAAACAGACCCCAGTTGAAATTTCAGATCTGATATTTTCTTTGTGACTATTAGTGTAACTTTTCAATGACCCAATCTCAACTGAAAAATGGGATAATAATATATATGTTTAGCAGTCAGTGTTCATGATTGCAAAAAATTACACTGGAAATTTCAAGCAAAAAAGGAATTTGTTGGAAGGCTATTACAGAGCTCAGAGATCTAGCCATAGAACCAAGTAAGAAAATGGATGAAGGGCTGGGGTTATGGCTCAGCGGTAGAGCTTGCCGAGCACATGCGAGGCCCTAGGTTCGATCCTCAGCACCACATTAAAAATAAATAAATAAAGATATTGAGTCCAACTACAAGTAAAAAGTAAATATTAAAAAAAAAGCCACCATTTGACCCAGCTATTCCCCTTCTTGGTCTATTCCCTAAAGACCTAAAAAGAGCATGCTACAGGGACACTGCTACATCGATGTTCATAGCAGCACAGTTCACAATAGCAAGACTGTGGAACCAACCTAGATGCCCTTCAATAGACGAATGGATAAAAAAAATGTGGCATTTATACACAATGGAGTATTACTCTGCATTAAAAAATGACAAAATCATAGAATTTACAGGGAAATGGATGGCATTAGAGCAGATTATGCTAAGTGAAGCTAGCCAATCCCTAAAAAACAAATGCCAAATGTCTTCTTTGATATAAGGAGAGTAACTAAGATCAGAGTAGGGACGAAGAGCAGGAGAAGAAGATTAACATTTAACAGGGATGAGAGGTGGGAGGGAAAGGGAGAGAGAAGGGAAATTGCATGGAAATGGAAGGAGACCCTCAGGGTTATACAGTGGAGGGGGTAGAGAGAGAGGAGGGGAAGGGAGGGGAGAGGTGGGGAGGGGGGAGGGTGGAGGATGGGAAAGGCAGCGGAGCACAACAGACACTAGTATGGCAATATGTAAATCAATGGATGTGTAACTGATGTGATTCTGCAATCTGTGTATGGGGTGAAGGTGGGAGTTCATAACCCACTTGAATCAAAGTGTGGAATATGATATGTCAAGAAATTTGTAATGTTTTGAACAACCCACAATAAAAAATTAAAAAAAAAAAAAGAAAATGGATGAGAACTATGGGAGGGAATCACACAAAGTCAGGGACATGGTTATGCTTCAGAAATTGTTTGGATAGGGTGTCATCGTATGGAGTGCTGCCACCGCTGCTGCTGAACCTACACTGTGAAACTCTGCTGCCACTGGACATTAGATGCTGCCTCCATCCACTCTGATTTTTGCCACTGAGAGATGAATTCTGGAAGATCCGTGCATCTTGTTGCTCTCACTTAAGATTCTAATTCCCCACTGGAAGCATCGATTGGCCAACCCTAGACCATGTGTCTGGACTATAATGAACACAAGGGACAGAGAATGAGTACCTGATCCTCTTTAGTAGAAGGTAAGGCTGAGCCTCCTGTGGAAATTTGCATAATAGGTGATTTCCTCCAGATCAGAAAGAGGTTTGAAGGCTGAGAAGCCAGAAAAAAGAAAACCCGTACTTCAGTTCACTTCTTTATCCACCAAATTTTGCCTTTTAAAACTTCTTCCAAACTTCCCACCTAATGAAAAATGGCTATATTTATATAGTCCAAAGTACATAAACCTCCTCCCAAAATGAACACATTGGGTTTTGCACCAACTGAATCCAAGTTCATCCAGGCTCTCTAAATGATTCTAACCCTACTAAGTTCTATCACAATTCCATCTCAATATCCAGCAACAAACATACCAAATTTTAACATGAATAAACTCTACGCCTACAATGTTAGAAAGGGAGAAAAATGAAAAAGAAAACTGCCAAACATGCAAATATCTATCTAACCTAAATCTATCAGGTTCTGGAGTTCAGAGAGTAAGAGGTCAGATAGCAAGATGTGTTATATATACACTTCATGCAAAGAAGGAAATCCATAGTCTTCATATTTATGACTGGTCACTAGGCCACAGATAAAATTGTATTTCCTCTTCCATAGCCCATTTACTGCCTGGAATTCTTTTTCCTGGTAAGGTCACCCAATTCTTTGGAATTTCAGTAGCCCTTACTTCAGTATTATCTTGGTACAGTAAGAGAGAGTACCCCAGAACATACCATAAATATAAAAGCAGCAGCTCTTTTACCTTGATGCTCAGAATCAATCACCACAGTTTAACACCAAAATCCTATATGCCAATGGCATGAGAAGACCCAAATGGCCAGTTGGTAGTCTAAGTTTCCAACTCAAGGGAACCATTGTTTTGTTTTCTTAGCAGACACACTCATCCCTTGAGTACTTAAGCACCCAGGTATACTTAAGCATTCCAGGGTGTAGGAATAGAAAAAAAAATTGAATAGGTTATTAGGTAAATTAATTATATTCCTTGATTCCAAGATATATGTATCTTTGCTGGAAAAGGCATAATAACTGGTCCAAGAAAATACATTTGATATCAGCCTATATATAGCATGTAGCAAGATGTTATATCCCTCACTGGCACAGTAACTAAATCTTCAATATGCCTATTAATAAAGCCAACTGCTTCTGGATGATAGGGAACATATGAATGTCAAATAAATAACTGAGTATTAACCCATTGCTGTTCTTAATTTACTATAAAGTCAGTTCTCAGTCATATGCAAAGTTGTGTGGGATACTCTGCATAAAAGCTCTAGCAAATTCATGACTATCAGGAATCAAATCATCAGCAACACAATCAGTCATTGATCATGACATGTGTAGGTGCTTACATGGTGTCACTGTCTTTCCAGACTTAATAGATAGCAGCTATGCTGCTCAGAATTCCTCCCACTGGAAAGTCTTAACTTTGTCACTCTTTCAGGTCCCAACTAACTGGGGATCTAACTGCACTTCTGGCCCATGCAAGCTTCAGCTTCAGAGTACCAAGACAAGCTCAAAACATTTCCTCCTTATTAATATAGTCCTAGAGAACTCCCATGAGGCCATATATGTTTTCTCAGTTGTAAAATGCCATTTAGAAAGTTGTAAAGATTAAATAAGCAACTGTGGCACTTAGTACAGAGTCTGACATGAAATAAAAACAACAAAATGAAATCACCATTTTTGCCAAAGTACATCTTTAGATAAGAGCCAATGTGTTTGGGATTCCTCCTTTCCTTATTTTTTTTCTCCTCTATTTTTTTTAAATAACCTGTCTTACGGCACACAGATTCTCCTTCTGTTTGATTAATTAAGCTGTTGAGTCTTTCTATTGTATTTTTTACTTCATTTATTAAATTTTTCACCTCCAGAGTTTCTGTTTGTGTGTGTGCAAGGGTGCACGTGCATGCATCCATCTGGGGGGGGGGCATTCAATCTCTATGTTAAATTTCTCTTTTTTTTTTTTCCTGATTTTATGAAGTTGCTTCTCTTTATTTTCTTGACATTTGCTGAGTTTCCTTAAAACAATCTTTGTCCAGCTCTTCATAACTTTCCATTTCTTTGTGGTGGTTATTCATGCTTTATTTTGTTCATTTAGTGTTGCAATCTATCCCTGATCATTCTTGGTCCTGCAGCTATACATAGGATCCGCCTATTTGAAGCAGTAGGAGCCAGTTTTGCTGACTTTTGCAAACTGGCTTTGTCTATAAAATCTGTTTACAGTCAACGCATCCAGAGATTCTGGGCAGGCTGTCTGGCAAGTGGTCTTCCTGCTGGGTTCTTCAGGCAGGCTACTCTAGAGCGTTGGTCAGCAGGTGAACAGGTCTGTCTCTTGTATCCACGTGGTTGAACATGGATCCTGGGTTTGTGAATATGGGACTAGAGCCTGTATCTGATGAGGCTATCTTAAAGTCTGAGTCTTGTAAGGTCTAGCCTGGTGTTGAGACAGGCCTGAAGCTTGAGTTTATGGATGTGGGGTTGGGTTCTGGGCCCATAGAGAATGGGCTGGAGTTTAGGTCTACAGAAATGGGCTCTGGAGCCTTAATCCACAGCTACTGCCCTGGCACTTGGACTAGCCATGGTCCCTGGGTCCTCAGAAGAGTTTAGGGTCACAGAAACCGGCTTGGAGTCTGGAACTAGCAAGGTGCTGAGTCAGGCAAGGAGCCTGGGTCCATGGAAGCTGGTCTAAAGCCTGGGATCATGAGTCTGGTGTCATGAGGATTAGATCCATGGGGACTGGTCTGAAGCCTGATCCATGGAGGCCAGCTTGAGGTGAGTGAATACAAGTGCTGACAAGGAGCTAAGTATATGAGAGCCTGCCTTGTTCCTGGAACTACAGGGGTTGTCCTAGAACCTGGGGGGATGACCCTGGAGTCTGTGCCTGAGACAGCCTTATCAGCACAGGGGTCTACTGGAATGTGCCTAAATTATGGGTCTGCTGGTACATGGGACTATAGGAGTGAATCTGAAGGACAGAGCCACAGGGAATGGCCTGGAACCGGAAGGTCTGGAGTCTGAAAACAGAGGAATTGACCTGGCACTAATGTGAACCTGAAGTTTGGGACTGTGTGGGCTAATCTTGATCTGGGATAGTCTGGAATCTGGGGCTACCGGTGCTGGCCTGGCACTAGAAAGGCCTGGAGCCTATATCCACAGGGGATTGCTGGGATGCTGCATCCATGGGTACTGGCTTGATTACTAGGGCCGTGAAGGCCTGACTGGTGTAGAGTAGCCCTAGACCTTAAGTCACAAGGATCAGTTTAGCGCAGAGGGCTGTCCAGAAGCTGAAGCTGCTAGGGGCATCCTGGAGATTGAGTCTGTGGGGACTACAGTGGTACTAGACTGGGCCAAAGCCTACTTCTGCTGGGGCTAACCTGGCATTGGAGCAGACCTAGAGACAGTGTCCAGAAGACAGGCCTAGAGCATGGAACTATGACCTGGAGGCCCAATGCACAAGTACTATCCTAGAGTCTGGAGTCAAGGTGGCCTGCCCAGTGCTGGTACTATTAGATTCCCAATATTGGAATCCAAGGCAAAATCCAGTGCTTATTTTCTCCCTTCCTCCACACAAGGATTATCTCTGTCCACATTATGCTTCCTGGGGTTACAGGTGGGGTAACTCAGATAATATAAAGCAGTCATTCCTACGCTCTTTAATGTGTCATTTCCTATTTCTATGCTATACCTAGCTGCTACATTTGCTCACCTGATTTTCTTAGCCCTTGTGAAGGTATTTTCTTTAGTAGATAGTTGTTTTGGTAGATGGATGTTTTTGAGAAAGAATAAGTATTAGAAAGTCCTATTTTGACATCTTATTGACATCCAGCTCTAAGATTTTCAACGTGTAAATAGTTTCTGCATAGGATTTTTTTTTGTAGAAAAATTCACTTGCCTAGTCTAATAGGTTACCAGGACTCTGTTTCTTCACACAAATCATAGTCTTTTATCAACTGTATCCATCTAGCAGGTCTAAACTATGACACTGAGAAAAGATCAATAAACAGAAGTCACAGAGAAATATCTTAGAATCAGATTGAAATCTCATTGGTGAAGTCTCCACACCTTGATGTCACCATGCTGCCTATATCTCTAGATTTTCCTCCGTCAGATCATCTTTTCCCAAACACTGACATAATTACAAGGGGAAGAAATGAGCACAGGAGACATCTGGAGAAACTCAGAAACCTGAAGGTGAGAGACTGCTTGTTACACCTCCTCCTACATGATGTATTCTAGACTGAAGTTTTAGAGTGTCTCTTACAGCAAATGTGTTACTTAATCATAATTTCCCCTTCAACAATCCGTTTTAAAATAACTGAATATTTAATTAATTCTCCAGAGAGATGTAAAATATGCCATTTCTGAATTGATTAATGAGTAAAACTTTTACAGTTTTTCTATAACTCTAGTCTTGTTAAAATCAAATGAAAAGGCTCTGAATGCTTATGGTTACAAAATATAAAAGATACTTGAAGGTTAGAGTTGAATGTTAATTACATATATAGGACCACAGACTTCTGGACAGCCTCCATCTGGTTTTCACAACTGAGCTGTCTCTGAATTGAAAGGAGAGGAAACTAATAATAATCTATAATTTTGTAAAAATAAGTAATTATACAGTTGTATGTAGTAGCTCACGGTAAAATAACAATATATGGTGAAAAGATTCTGGCTGTGAAAATGCACAAGACAGCGTTACTCTGGTGAGCAAACTCCTGGGGGTTAACAAGCACCCTGTTTCCCATGGTTGAACAATTCTGCAGTTTCTCCCAAGAACTAGTAAGATGATTAATACATGCTCAGTGCCTGCCTGCTATGGTAATATCCTTCATGAGGAGGCTCTATGCTAGAGTCTTATCAGCCTCAACCTTGATCTCAGACACTCAGTTTCTGGGAATGAAGAAACTCTTAAACAACACCACTGTGTCACTGCACCTAAACCTGCCCACATAACAGTAACATTATACAATGAACAATATGTACTAATGATGTCAATGACCTAATGTAGCCTAATGGATATAAATAAAGCTGGCAGCTCAGATAAGGAGTCCTTTTACTTTGTCCCTGCACCTTGCTTCTGTCTCTTTTTGTTTTTCTTTACAGCTAGTGCTTGAGACAGGGACCCTTCTGGATGGACACGTTAATAGGGAAAGGAGTAGCTTACTGCCTGGAACAGGCTTTGACGCACATCTTTCATCAGCTGGTACTGATCCCCACTAAGGCTCAAAACCATCATCATCAGGCTGAACATTCTGATTTACTTCTCAGGGCTGAACATGCTAGTAGATTGGGTAGAGAGAGGTGATGGGAGGGGAGTGGAGGGGAGTGGAGGGTAGGAAGGGCAGCAGAATACAACAGACACTAGTATGGCTGTATGTATAAATGTGGCTGTATAACCAATGTGATCCTGCGATCTGTACACATGGAAAAATAAGAATTCATACCCCGTTTGAATCAAATGTATGATATGTTAAGATCATTGTAATGTTTTGAGCAACTAATTAAAAAATGAGACAAGCTACTGGGTAAGGAGATTAAAATGAGGAATAGCAAAAACAGCCAAAACAACAAAAACTCTATGTGTGAAAGTCCTGGGGTAAAGAACTGTGGTNAAAAAAAAAAAAAAAAAAAAAAAGAATGAACATGCTGTAAGTAATGCTAACCTTGCTGCTTTGCTGGCAGAAATAGATTCTCATTGCCCCTGGTGCCCAGAAAGTGGCTCTTCATATTCAAAAGATTAAGAAGATATAAGTAAGAAGCTTCATGAGGAGCTGAGAGCTCCTGTGCTTGTGCTGCAAGCTTGGTTTCTTTGTCATGATGCCATTGCTAAACTTAAGCTTTATAATTCTCAGCCCACGCTCTCTTTCCCTCCCATGCCCAACAAGCTGCCCTGCCACAATCCCAGAGCCTCTTGGGTGTGTGGTCCTTTTAAATTATCTGCCCCTGCTCCCACTGCAGCAGGCAGCAGCAATCCCCCCGCCCCCATCTAGATCCTGATTTAACTGAAAGTATGCAACAAATACAGGAGGAAGGAAAATCTCATAATTTAGCTGTTTGTCCTATAAGGCTGAATCCCACTTGCCAATTAGAACATGAACAATTAAATACAAAAAGAAAAGAGAACTCTCCAAAAAGAATATAAACTATCACAGTGGCACACGCCCATAATCCCTGCGACTTGGGGGTCAGGGGGCTGAGGCAGGAGGATTTCGAGTTCAAAGCCAGCCTCAGCAAAAGCGAGGCTCTAAACAACTACAACTGAGTGAGACCCTGTCTCTAAATAAAATACAAAATAGGACTGGGGATGTCGCTCAGTGGTCAAGTGCCACTGAGTTTGAGCCTGGGTACCAAAAAAAGAATATAAATTAGAACACCATGCTTTAAGAGAACAATCAAATAATCTTCTAAAAGAAAAATAGTTACAACAATTTTCCTTATTTCTTAGCTTCTGCTGGATCTTTAGCTTTCCTTGCCTTATATTTAAAATGGAAATTACAGGGCCTACAAGATTTATTAGGCTTATGCAAAATCAGTTTAGATAAAAGAAGGAAAAAAAGTGTCCCTTTTAAGTCCAAACTGCTTAGCTGGCTATTTTATCTGTTTTCAGCCAGCTTTCTTAACCAGTCCCTCCCTAATGTCACAGCACAGAAAGACAAAAGTAGAAAGATTCCAAACATACAAGCTGTCTTCTTCAAATTTTTTTTTTCTGAGAACTTCACAGACTTCCATCTGAATTTTATCTGAGCTAAAGATCCATTCTGACCTGATGAAAAAGTTAGTATTGTGGCCATGTAAGTTTTTTTTTTTTTAATATTCTACATAAGTTAATGTATTTTTCTGATCAGTCTTATTTTATCTAACTATAAAGGTTTTAACATCCTGTCCTTGGCCAGAGGCCAATTTCTCCAGGGTTAATTCTCAAATACATTCAAAAATTTCTTTTAATAAATCCTTAGGAAGATATAGTCTTGGTGATGTTGGGGATAAATCTGATAACCATCAAGGACAAAGATCCAGCTATCTGAAACCTTTGATTTCAGTATCCATTATGGCTGGTGGATTTTATACCTGGAATTTCCAGTTGTACAAGCCTGTCCTATGTCTCTATATTAGGTACTTGATATCAAAATTGGCATTTAGACAAATGAGCACTCATAAATGAAAATTTCAAGAAAAAAATGGATATGAATAATTTAATTCAAATCAAGTAATCAAATAAAAATATAGAATCTTTAAAATCCTAACTCACAAATTTTTTCTAAGTGGTCAATCAATAAAGTGTTTACTCCTACAAATCTTTAAAATGTAATATAATATTAATTACTTCTAGGATTTTTCTTCAACAGGAAAGAGATGATTAATACTGTTAATTACATTTTTCTGATACTTTTATTATTTTTACAGTTAAAATGAGTAAACTAAATTAAGCATAAATGGAATTAATCTTCATAAATAAGTTTTCTCAAATGGATAAATTAAGAAAGAAGTATAAGATTGCTTTGTCTAGGTCTTCACTAAAGCAAGGTTACTAAGAGATAAAGTTCTAATAGATATAATTCTACATGCAAAGGGTCCAAAAAGTTTCAGCTGTTTTCAATTAAGATACTATACATAACAAAGTATTTCATCTTATTTAGAGAAGTAATTTATCTAAATTCAAAATTTTATAAAGACTGTTTTCTAATTATAAATTTAAAAGGAGAGAAAGAGATGTGAGATTGTAAAGGGGAAATAAATATAAGATGGTTTGTAATGGGAAATTAAATATAAGGTTTCTGGAGGGAATTAGACATAAGGTTTATGATGGAAATTAGATGTAAGGCTTGTATTAGGATATAAAGGAAAAAGAAGATGTTTCTGGGTAAGAAAGCCTTCATGTGGTAAAGTTGTGAAACAGGGGCTGTAGCTGTAGCTCAGAGGTAGAGCACCTACCTCATACATGCAAAGCATTGAGTTCTATCCTCAGCACCACATAAAAATATATAAAGATTAAAAAAATAAAATGTGTAAATATTTAAAAACTGAAGAAGAAGAAGAAGAAGAAGAAGAAGAAGAAGAAGAAGAAGAAGAAGAAGAAGAAGAAGAAGAAGAAGAAGAAGAAGTTGTAAAACAATAAGAGGGTCTGAGTAAGTACAAGAGGGTCTGAGTAAGTGAAGGGTAAATTTCAAAAAGATTGTGTTTGTGATTAAATTGGCTATAATTAGCACAATCCATTAAATTTACTTGAAATTTAATGTACTGGTATAAAGCAAAGTCTGAAACATCGGTCTACTCTTATCAAGATAATTTTCTTGTATGTTAGTTTTTATTACTTGGGAAAATTATGTCTTAAGAAAATTAAAGAATGTTCTTGTTTTAAAGTCTTAAAAATTACTTTGTAACTGCTTAAACAAACAACTGTTATTTAAGTTATAACAGTATTGTTGACACCCAAAATATATGTGTCTAGGTATATGTGTGCATCTGAGAACTATATCTACCTAAGTCTTGCCTAAGTGTAATGTAAAAGTTTAAAGACCCCTATAATATCTGTTTGCCTTGTTTAAGTCAATTTCTACACTGTTCCCTAAATGTATAAGAGATTTAAGGCTATTCTTTGATTTTTGTTAACCTATGTAGATCTGTAATTATTGTTACTATATACTCTGGATTTTAAAGTGTACTTTAAAAGTTAAATGTAGTTTAAGTGTAAAGCTTAGGAGAACACTTTGCCAAATTGGTGTCCTCCAAACGAAAAAATTATGTGTAATGAAAATTCTATCAAAAAATAAGTCTTAAATAAGTCATTGTTTGTCCAACTCTGATAAACTATTATTTTAGAGTATTATGTTACATCCCAGATTCTAAATTTTTCTTGAAAAGTTAAACTTGATTGATACAAAAACATCAGTGTAATTATAAACATTAATGTAATTGTGGTGCTGTTAATTTGTTTTTTTATATTCTAAAAGTATTCATATAAAGTCTTTTGAATAGAAGGTTTAGGAGAAAGAACATCTTTACAAAGCTGGGGTTCTCCAAATTAAACTTCTCTAGAACAATGGTCTATTATAAAAATAACAAATTTAGTTAAAAATTTATTTGTGTGGTTTTAATATTCTATAATTAGATAAAAATAATCTGTCATAAATTATTAAATTTTGTATTACTCTCTACACTGAGAAGTAAACTCAAATATACTTTTAATATGCAATAAAGAGAGCCTGTTTTATTTAAGTTTTCATAATATGAGATGTAAAGATATTTTCCTCTTTCCCACAAAAGTGGCTCTCTTGACTTATTTGACTTATATTTCAGATGTCATGTTAAATTTTGTTACCTGATTCACAGAGACTCAAAAAATGATATATAAAAACTTTATAAAATAATATTTGAGAAAGAGATTAAGATTATTTTATAAAATAAAATACCTTACCTAAAATTTGTCTAGAGGCCACCCCACCTGAGTTAAGACCATATACCTCTGATCACATGGGGAAAAAGATATGCTACTGTACTTACACCAACAGGTCTGATTTGGATTCTGGCTTGGTGCATGAGACCTGTCAATCATCAGTTGGCATCCGGGACTTCACAACCCAATCCCCAAGTTTCATTTGACACTGGATGAGGAGGATTCTGCCCAACAAAAAGACAATAACTCTCCTTAAAAGAGAAGGAACACCACAAAAGGGCCCCAAGATACCTGAACACCTGTGACTTGGGGAGATATAAAAACATTAACAGCCTCAGCTCAACAGATGTTGGCTCAAACGGTTAAAATGTACTCCAGAAAAATTGATTACTGCTTTGTTTGCTAAACTTATACACAAAACTCTAAATGTTTCGATCCTTCTGATAATGCTGTTCTGCTGTTGTAACCCAGCTATGGAAATCCAGAAAAAATCAGATTCCTTGTTCATAAGTGGATGTTTACCAATACTGGGATTGTTATGCTTGTTACTGTTAATGCTTACCCTATTTTTTTGCCTCTGCCAATATTAAAGAGAAAACAGATGTTATTCATCTAAAAGGCCATACAAAGTAAGAAAGGGATTCTAGCTGTGGATATGTACAAGACAGCATTCCTCTGGTGAGCAAACTCAGGGGGAGTTTCTTGGGAGTTTTTCCAAGAACTAGTAAGATGACTAATACATGCTCAATTGCTGTGGTACTGTCCTTCATGAGGAGGCTCTATGCTAGAGTCTTATCAGCCTCAACCTTGATCTCAGACACTCAGTTTCTGGGAATGAAGAAACTCTTAAACAACACCACTGTGTCACTGCACCTAAACCTGCCCACATAACAGTAACATTATACAATGAACAATATGTACTAATGATGTCAATGACCTAATGTAGCCTAATGGATATAAATAAAGCTGGCAGCTCAGATAAGCAGCCCTTTTACTTTGTCCCTGCACCTTGCTTCTGTCTCTTTTTGTTTTTCTTCACAATATGGTGGGCATTTCTAATGGGTGCTTGCTTAATTTTACAAGCTAAATGAAACATTTTATATCAGATGAGCTGGGGATGTAACTCAGTGGTAGAGTGTGTCATAGACTATGTGAGACCCTGGGTTTGATACCCTTCAGTACACACACACACACACACAGTCATACAACTATAGCAGAAAAAAATAAAAACGATCCCTATCCATTTAAACTAGCAGTTAGACAATTTATGAGAGCTCTATGTTAGCTAAAGTAATGGGCAGCTCAAGGATAATTATTTAAATAACCAGGATGGCAGTACATAGAGTATTTCAAGATAATCTTGAGAATATTTTATATATCACAAGGTAGCAAAATAGTCACTGATCAAGTATATGTTCTCCTTCCTACAAGAAGTTATGAAACAACCTCTGCTTTGAGATATCCTCATGGTGATAGAAATGATAATATAAATGGATAGGTGGAAAGAAAATATTAAGATGAAAAATAAGGAGAATAGTCTTTACTTTACACACATTAAGCAAAACAGGATTGGAAGGAAGAGAGTCACCTATCGTACCTAGGACAGGAACATCAACAAATGGATCATAGATGAGGTCACCTTGGGACTTTCAATATCAGGTAATCAGACTAGTAAATTTTTAGAGCCCCATAGTAATTTAATCACAACATCACCTAGGTATCTACTTAAACAACAAGAAAACATCTTCTTAAAAAATAACCATGCAAATGTTTGAATATGCAGATTCTAATTTGCAATATTGGACTTCACCTGTTCTAAAAATAAAATCGTGACACTTCATTGTCTTTCACTTTATAAGGAACAGCCCTAATTTACTCACCCTTAAAACTTGTTCATCCCAAACTGAAAACCACCAAAACAGTTTTGTTTCAAAATTCTCTTGGAATAAAACTAAAATTTATTTGGCCTGGCATCTCTCTGGGTCCTCTTGATAAAAGAACTGACTAGAATCTAGTGGAAGCTGCAGTAGATGGAATCTATATAGAAGGCAGGTCAGTGAGGAAATTAATTGCCCAGAATACATAAGGCCATACAACAAAAGAGAGAGGAAAAACTCTCAAAATAAGAGTCTAAACGGTTAGTGTAAGAATAACAAAACAAACATGCAGGTGTGTCAAAGTCAAGGGCTACACAGAAAACGTTTAAAAAGGCAAAAAAAAAAAAAAAAAAATCCAGGAAATATGAGAGAAACAAGTGTAAAGGCACAATTTAAAACCAGCCAAGGTGGGTTTTTCAAAATGTTATGTGCAAATCAGATAAAGGTACAAGACTGGATTAGATGATGTAAAAACTCATTAAATAATTTGTTAGAGTGCAGTCAGTTGTATTATTGAGTCAATATACTTCAGAAATACCCAGTCATTTTGTTTACTCCAAAAAAAAAAAAAAAAAAAAAAAAAGCAAAGCCACTTAGGAATTCAAGGTCAGGTTTAAATCAGCACTTCCCTACAGCAGATGGAAGGGCAAGATCTTCAGCACCAGTCTGAAATGCGGTTTGTTCAGAAGTCCTGCTGTCATGCTTAAAGCAGCCCACTTTTTCAGAGGTGGCCAGCTGAGTGGGCATTTGTCATGCAGAGAGCGGAAACAGAAAAAGGTCCATAGAAGAAACCCTGAGAGCCTGAAATCAGGCCATGTGGCAATAACCATGCCCTGCTGCGAAGCAATAGCAGCACCTGGGGGAAAGTGACTCATCGTGAAGGGGGAGAATGTGTATCAAAAAAAAAAAAAAAAGAATAGCAGGTTTTTCAGTGACCACTGACATCTAGCTCAGGCCATGTTACAGATGGACTCCACACAGAGTGCACCTCCACATAGCACAGCGCTCTCTCTCTCTCTCTCTCTCTTTCTCTCTCTCTCTCTCTCTCTCTCTCTCTCTCTCTGAAAGCCCTTCTAATACATGTGACAAACAGAAAGGGAATCAAAGAGAAAAGGTAATTCTTAATAAATATGCTTTAGAGCCATGTTGTCAAAGAAATCATCTCTATTTTAATGCCATTTTCTCTCTCTGGATGTTTTCCTGGATTTCTTCAAAGGCTTAGTTAAAAAGAAATTTTTGAGCCTGAATCAACAACTATGAAGAAATTAGAATAGAATTTTCAGATTATGAGTCTCTGCTTCTAAGACTAGTAACTAGACAGGTAATGAACAAAAGACTTTTCTACTCTTTCATTCATTTACTCAATTATTCATTCAGCCAATATTTACTGAACACTCAGCATAAGTCAACACGGTGCAGTTCTTCAGGGGAACAAAAGTGACCTTACAGGTATGGTCCCTGCCTTCTTGGAGTTGAAATTCTGGTAGAGAAATCAGATATTAATTAAACAATCTCATAATTTTATTTTTTTTTCCTTTCTTTTTTATCAGAATATAGAGATTAAGTTCTTAGAGAGTTACTGTATTATAATTTCTACATTCGTAATTTCGTAATAAAATAATGGGGAAACCACTATGATGTGAGACCATACTGTGTGCTATGGGAATACACAAGGGAGTTCTCAATCTATTCCACAGACCCAGGAAAGAGTTTCTTGAGGAAATAACATTTTACCACATTCTCCAAGGGATGAACAGAAGTATTTTAGGACTTTCCAATTTATAATTCCATCTCTGAGGCCTTATTTTGTTTTCTAATATATAATAGGGTGGAAGTATCAAGACATCATGAGATAGGACAACCAAAAGACTTTTATTGTCCCTTTATACCATTGTTTTACTCAGCTTTTTCACTGCTGTAACTAAAAGACTGGACCAGAACAATTGTAGAGGAGGAAAAGGTTATTTGATGGCTCAATGTTTCAGAGGTCTTAGTCCACAGAAGCCTGGCTCCATTTCTCCAGCTGGAGGTGAGGCAGAACATCATAGCAGGAGAGCATGGCAGAGGGAAGCAGCTCACATGATGATTAAGAAGCAGAGAAAGAGACTCCACCCACCAGACACAAATATATATACCTCAAAGCCACACGCCCAATGCCCTACCTTCTCCAGCCACACCCCACCTGCCTTCAGTTACCTCTCAATTAATCTCATCAGGTTATTAATTAATTGACTGAGTTAAGACTCTCATAACCCAATCATCTCTTCTCTGAACCTTCTTGCATTATCTCACACGTGAGCTTTTACAGGACACCTCACATCCAAACCATAACAACCATATCAAATAAAAATATTTTTATTCTCACTACTTCCAGCTTTCTGTCTGAAGATGAGATTTTCCTCCAATATCTTTAAGATTGTGGATATCACTGCAAATACCTGCTGTTAGGTGATTGCATGAAGAGAGGAATAGGAAAGGTATTTTGATTCTTTTTATTACCTTTCCTAAGCACCCAAACTAACAGTCATTAGTGATTATCAATCCTATTCTTTACATTCATCCAGGATGGAGAGGTACAAATTTATATAAAAGTCCAGCAAGTATCATCTCTAAGCAGAAAAGGCTTTGGGCAAAGCATTCTGCAGGTATTCCATTTTCTCTTCTGGGGAAGGGAATCTCAGATCTTGGTATAATTTGCTGAAGAACAATAGATGATAAAACCAATCTTTTAATTCCATCTGTTTTCTATAAGAAGAAAACACTTCAGAATTATAAAAAGGGTCGTTCTGGGAGATAAAAATTAAAAAATGAGACAAGCTACTGGGTAAGGAGATTAAAATGAGGAATAGCAAAAACAGCCAAAACAACAAAAACTCTATGTGTGAAAGTCCTGGGGTAAAGAACTGTGGTACCTATGAGGAGTGGAAGAAAGGGAACAGAGTAGAAAAAGGCAAGTGTTAGAGATGAGGCTAAAGAGGTGCTGGGCACTGTAGGCCTTAAAGACCATGATAATGATTTTGACCTTTTTCTTTAAAACAGTAGAGATCTATTGAAAGGTATTCAGTAGCAAAGTCATAACAACAGATGTGTGCTTCTAAAAGAAAATTCTACCTAAAGGAGAGAAAAAAAATAGGTGTAAAGAAATTCTTAGGAGCAATAGTAATAGCTCAAGATGGAGATAATGACAGCATACACGTAGGTTAGTAGCAGTAGAAATGAATGAAATTAACAGAACTTGATTATAAATTGAGGAAATAACATTTTTTTAAGTTCCAATAAGGAAGATAGACATGTCAAGAATGAGTTCTTAGTTTTGAGTTTCTTTGTGTAAATGGATGAATAGTGATATCATTCACCAAGAAAGGAAAAACCCTACTACACATAGGCTTGGCAGGGAGGTGGTGGCGGTGAGAGGGATGATGTATTTTGCTTAGAAATGTTGGATCTGCAACATTAAACAGAGATGAGAGGTGGGAGGGAAAGGGAGAGAGAAGGGAAATTGCATGGAAATGGAAGGAGACCCTCAGAGTTATACAAAAGTACATACAAGAGGAAGTGAGGGGAAAGGGAAAAATAATACAAGGGGGACAAATGAATGTCAGTAGAGGGGGCAGAGAGAGAAGAGGGGAGGGGAGGGGAGGGGAGGGGGGATAGTAGAGGATAGGAAAGGCAGCAGAACACAACAGACACTAGTATGGCAATATGTAAATCAATGGATGTGTAACTGATGTGATTCTGCAATCTGTATATGGGGTAAAAATGGGAGCTCATAACCCACTTGAATCAAAGTGTGAAATATGATATATCAAGAACTATGTAATGTTTTGAACAGCCAACAATAAAAAAAAAAAAAAAAAAAGAAATGTTGGATCTGAGGTAATTTGGAAATATTCAGGTGGATATGTTGGTTTATTTTATATGGGAAAGATGGGATACGGATGTGAAACTGGGTTAGAGACCTGAACATTTACTTTTTACCATAAAAAAAAAGAGTCATCTCTTCTAAAGAACAAAATGAGGTCAGAGTGTGTTGATGAAAAAAGTGAGGGGTGGATAAATAAAGTAGGTGTAGACAATAAAATGGTTGTAAAGGGAAAGGGAGCAATGATGGAGACTATAGGTAAAAGGAGAAGTGGGCTAGATCCATGATATAATTTTAGTGGATAAAGCTTGAACATGACTCAGAGCTTGAATAAAGGGGTCCATTAAAGAAGGAAAGTTGAAGCTACAAAAGAGCATGAATTATTGAAAACGTAACTTCCTGGAAGCAGCAGAAGATGAGATGCTGATCACATATAGAGGGATTGGGCTTAGAGGAGAGGAAACAGAAAGTTGTGAACATTTACTTTCCTTGGCAAAGTTACCCAAGGCATGAGAATAGATATGAGGGAGATAGATGGGAAATTCGAAAAGAGTGGTGGTTTTAGTCATCGTAAAGAATTCATTAAAAAATCACTCAGAGTAGCATTGATGGAATTCCAGAAAATGTCGAAAGCCTCGAAGAAGTGGTCTGATTCTAAATTGGTAGCTGTTACTATCTACCCCACTGCAAGGTTTTCTTCAACAGTTCTTTGAATACCTGGGAATAGATATAACGAAAAGAGACAGCTGGGGTTGAAGTTTTCTCTGATGAGAATGACAAAATACAGAAGCATGAGGTACTTTGGCATTTTGAAAAGAGCTACATTGAAACAATGGATCGTAGAGTCTAAATTAGTTATGGAAGAAGGTAAAAGAAAAGGCTAATGAGCAGAGAGAAGCCACAGCTGTTCCTCGAGCCAAAGCCCACATGAATTTGAAATATGATCACAGAACAGGTAATTGAATAAGAAATCTGGAGAGATAGATAATCAGAGAGTGGGATGTCAGATTTGTGATTTAGAAATAGAGAAGTTTCCGGTGTTTTCAACTCCGTGATGTGATTCACACAGTGAATAGTCGAAGTGAAATGAAGGAGAAAATCTCTAGAGAAGGGAAGTAAAGAAAATGGGGGCCAGAGCATGGCCATTTTCACACTTACACATGAAGGCAGAACCTGGGGTAAAAGAATCACTATCAGAGAAGAGATGGGAGGGGAGGGGAGGGGTAGGGGGGAAAGGAAGGACAGCAGAATAAAATAGACATTATTATTGCTGTGTGTATATACGTGACTGCATAACCGATGTGATTCTGCAACCTCTACACTCAGAAAAGTGAGAAATTATATCCCATCTGATTCAAATGTATGATATGTCAAGATCATTGTACTGTCATGTGTAACTAATTAAAACAAATAAAAAATTATTATAAAAAAAAGAATCACTATCATGCCTACGCAAAGCTCATTCATGAGTAAGTGGGGGAGTAGCAGGGAGGTTATAACAATGAAAAGAAATAGAAGATAAAAGTGAAGCACAACTTTCAACAAGACTGTGGAAATTATCAAGAAATAGCAGTGAAAATCTATAAGAGCGCCAACCCCTGTTTCTGTCCCAGAGGCACATGAAGTAAGAGAAAATGAGCAACCTCTTCTCCCTCCAGGACCCAGAGAGCATTAATTATCTCTAGGGCTACTTACTACCTCTCCAGACTCTCAGTCCTTGTTCTTCTTCTAAATCAATCATTTTTCTCCATCAAACACTTCTGAAGTGATACATACAGTCATTTCTGTACAAATGCAAACACTCTTTGGTGTTTGAAGTCTTACAGTTCTGGTTTAACTAGTTCACCTCTAAGATAGTTAAGGCAGCTATTATCAATCCACAAGATTGTCTCAGAAGCATATTTGGATGATATTTCACTTTTTTGAAAAGTCTAGATCACAGTTTTACTTTTAAGACTTTCAAGGGATGTTTACCAGGGACTCATATTCATAATCTATTCAGTTGGTATATTTGGATTTTGTGCTCAATCTGTCTATAATAGCATACTTTCACACTTCTACGTCTCCACAGTTACAAGGTCTTAATCATAATGAGTCATAATGAACTCTTCTTTGGTAAGTAGGATTAACATTCCCACATGAACTTGAGACACTAAATTATTAATAGCCTCTGAAGGCTTTTGATTTTTGCCATGAAGCCTACAATGCTTTCATAAAAATTTAAATGCATTAAAATAAAATGTTAAGCTCAAAATATAAAAATTTTTACAGGCATTCTTCCTCCTGAGGTTTCAATATATTTTGCAGGGGAAAACAACAACAACAAAAGGCCATCACAAGATTTTCATGGTGTAAATGTTAAGAGAAATGAAAAATTTGGAAATAAGTTTTGAGTGTTATTGCATCATACCACAAAAGAATAAACTCTCAACATTTTGTTTTTACTATCTGGCATTTAAAGCTCATTAGGATAACTTTCTTGACAGCATGGGCTGGCATCAAATCAATACTAGTCAGTGAAAAATGAAAAATAGAAATGGCTATGAGATTGCTCCCAAAAGTAGTTTTACTGGGTGTTGACTTTTGGTTCTCACGAGATTCATTGGGGAAGAAAATGCAAGAAAATATTTATGCAGAACTTTGATCAGAAAGAGGACACCCCTAGGAAAAATGCTGAAGAATCTATCCATATAAAGGCAAGAGAAAAAGAGATGGAGGAAATTAGACACAGTAACATAATCTTCAAGGGTGAGAAGAAAAATTAAAAAGGATCCAAAGGAAAGATGTCTAAGAAGGAGTTTCCAGAGAACATGTAGGTTATTTACAATTTTTTAAAGTGGAACTTAGATTGTGAGAGGGTGAAAATAAACAAGCACTATATTTACCAAAAAGAAGTAAGAAAAGGAATGTTTGCTTCAAATGAAATAGTGCCTCAACTAGTAAAAATATGGCAGGAGATGAGAACATTCAAAGAAATTGTAGAGAAGAAAAAGGTGTGTAGCTGAAGGAACTCACCTGGAGGAGAAAGGTGTGCCAAGGGCTGGAAGATACAGATGGGAATTAGAACATGAGGTATGATGGAAAGGTAGGCCCCAGGAGTCAAGTGGGGAAAGAGAAGGGGAAGTCCACAGGGAGCCTGGAAGTTGTAACTGTGTCACACACATGGAAACGCCAAACCTCTACTAAGCAAAGTAAACAGCATAAACACGTAGCTAAGTAGAAGACTGCAAAGCTCAAAATACACTTCCTAAACTACATTTTTTAAAAAAGAAAATTACACAATGACTATGAAAAGATAAAGTATGAAGTGACTACCATCAGGGCTCATCTTAGCTGAAGTATTGGTTTGCTAGGGCTGTCATAATTCAGCACCACAAACTGAGTGGCTTAAACAATAGAAACTGATTGTCTCACAATCAGGAGGCTAAAAGCCTGAGATTAAGGTGCAGCAAGGTTGATTGCTTCTGGGTATTGTGAGGCAAAGAGCCTCTCTCCCTGACTGCAGATGCGTAGATGAATGATGTCTTCTCCCTGTCTCTCTTCTTGGGGGGTGTGTGTGTGTGTGTGTGCACTCTTTTCCTAAAAACACCAGTCATAGTGGATTAGGGGACTACTCTACTCCAGGATGATCTCATACTAATAACCAATTTGATCAGAACAACCCTATTTCCAAATAAGATCGTATTCCGAGGTACTGAGGGTTAGGGGAGATAGATAGATAGATGACAAAATTTGTAGGATTGCCAGAAGAATGCCAAGCAGCAGAGGGATTTGTATAATCCAGAAGACATCTGGGGTCCCCAGCTTCTTGAAATTGGACCCCCATCTAATACTCTCCCCAATACTTCAGTGGTTCCCCTGGGGTCTTATACCAGCAAGGCCAAACCAGGTTTCTGGCTCCTGTCCCCCTGTGCTCTTCATCCTGTGCTGCAATGATGCAATATGTTCCTACTTCCTTGAAAACCACCCCATACTAAAAAGAAATAAATAAGCCTCCTATTTGTGCTAAGTATTTGTGAGTATAACTGATGTCACTGTACCTCTGAGGGCCCCTTGTGGGGTAGGGGAACCAAAAGCTTAGGTAGCATACAGTGAATACTTTAAACCTGCCAGTAATTAAGAGTCTTTTAGACTAGGTGTGATGACACACATTTATTATTCCAGCTACTTGGGAGGCTGAGGAGGAGGACTACAACAAGTTCAGGGCTAGACTGAACCACTTAAGGAGATCCTGTCTCAAAAATAAAAAATTAGGGCTGTGATATAGTTCAGTTGGTTGAGTGCTTGTCTTGCATGCACAAGGCTTTGAGTTCAATCCCCGCCACCACCACCACAAACAATAAAATACATTAAAAAATTAAAAAAGGAGCTGGGGATGTAGCTCAATGGCAGTGCTTCCCTGGGTTAAATCTCTAGTGCTAGGGGAAAAAAAGAAAAGAAAGAAAGAAATCTATTAAGCCAGCTTGCCACTGAGCTTCCCTGCCAAAATTGGTGCCTCCTAAAGCCTGGCAAATCTTCAAGCAAACCTTTGTTCTGCCATATCAACACTGTGTTTCCTGCAGTCGTCTAGGAGCTGGAATGAGTTTCTGGAAGAAATGGACAGAGCTTCTCCCTGACATTCCTTCCATTCCCTTCCTCCCTTTTTCTGAGTTATAGGATAAAATCTTTTACCTCATCATGCAAATATACTTCTCAGGGCCCCACCTGTGAGTTCAGACTTGTCTGAACCCCAGAATGTACTCGAATAGGGATTTTTATTCCATTTATTTATTAAGATTTTGGAAGTGAGAGCTTCAGCAATGGAAAACAAGAAAATTCCTGTCAGAAATGAAATTGAAAATATAAGAGACATGATCTAGGAGAGTGAGGACCTGTCCCTTCAATAAATGTCAGAAAACAGTGCACCTATCAAAATATGATACAAAGAAAACTTTCAACAGAAAGCACAAAGCCAGAGATTTTAAAGAGCAAAGTAAATATTCCCAGCTGCTAGTATTTCATCACGTACATGCTAGAAAAAAACAAAGGTAAAATTCTAGAGTGAAATATCAAAAGACAACATCCAAGAGATAATTCTGTCTACAGAGTCAAGAGTGATAAGGGGAAAAAAAGAAACCAGGCAAGATTAAAGAAATTTCCTATAGATATTTTAAGTATGCAACAAGAGAATAAAGGATGATAGTAGGCTAAGCACTAAAAATAGATTAAAGTTTAGCCAGAAGAAAAGGAAAAAAATGATCTTTAAAAGGAGCACTGCATAGAATTGTTTCCAGAATAAAGTACAGAAGGGACCAATTCTAAAGGAGGTGTAGTGAATACTATGTGTGCTGCCTAGACTCTTCTTTAGCTCAGCTGCTAGGAACATGGTGGCCTTCAGTTGGCAGCTCCTTCAGGGTTGCATCAATTGGAAAAGAGAGCCTTGGCCAAGGTCATAGCAGCCCCATGCAATAACTGTACAGTTAGGACTATAAAGGCCTGGCCACCTTGATCCAACTCAGGACAAATCTGAGAGCCATTCTTATCCATCTATTCTATTCTTCTTTTTCCCCTCTCTTTCTGTTATGCTGACAACAAAAACATTCCGTGATAATATTCTGACCGCTAAATTCCATCTCAGAGTCTGCTTTCCTGGGTACTCAATGTGGGAGAGATGGTGAACCAACAAGTGAATTTATATGAGACCTTACAAGTGAGTGGTATTAAAAGATGCTAGGGTAAGGAAAATATCCTGTGTTTATAACCTGACTTCTGTGTTCTTTGAAACTAAAATTGTCTGAGAAAATTGTGGGTTTTCAATATCATATGCAAGACAGTTCAACACTAATCATTGTTTTAAAAAACCAAGTATATTGTTAATAAAGTTTTAAAGAGGCAGAGGAAAAGGAATTAGCACTTGAAAATCTACTCACACTACTGATAGATTCTTCCTATAAATCTTATCATGAAGACTGAGGGGTATGGCATCATCAGATCATCCGTGAACATGTCACAGGGTCACCAAGGAATGAACCTCCACTCTCTGTCCCTGGGCTTCAGCTTAGTTCCACCTCTCTGCTTGACACTGCCCACCTTGAAACTGCCTGCTGAGTGGAGCATGGCCTAGAAAAAGTTCTGCACTCTGATAGCTTGCACTCTGAACAAGCTCAAGGTCAGAGTTCACAATCTTATCTTACCACCTGCAGTTGTCACCAGAGAAGGTCCAGGAGAGGGGAGTCTTGACTCAGTACAAATGGGGCCCTTGACATTTGAGATGAAAAGGAATTTCAGCATGTGTCAGGAGAGGCACAAGTATTGATTTAGGCAAATAAGAAATACACATTCAAGGGAGAAAGTGGGTCATCTTGAGAGTGAGAGACAGCAACCTCTTGGTCTGGGGATTAATACTTACAGAAAGAAAGACAGTAGCTAGGGGCTGGACTAGAGGTGAAATTGGGGTAGAGCTAACATAACTTCATGCCAGTTTTTCTAGCACCTGCACACTGCCTTTGTATCATGTTGCTTTTTTGTGGGCAAGGACATGGGAAAGGGCATGAGTCAGGTTGCTTATGAATTGCTTGTTTTTCTTTCCAAATGATTAACACGTGCTTCCTGCCTTCCAACAGCTTATGGGTGCTTCTTTTTTGAGACTCAGTGTATCTTTCTCTGTATCCCCACATTCCTATCTCATAGTGACTCTTTTATTTGTATCTGCTTTCTGTCTTTGCTCTCAGTTCAGCCTCCTAAAACCATATGGCCACTGTAACCCCTTCTGTAACCAGTGTATAACACTGGGTAAACTGTGATGTGTGATTTGAGTATTATAGATATTAGTAATTAAGGTTGGAATAAAAGAACCTATGATTCAAAACTCAATTCAAAGTGGATCAAGGACTTAGGCATTAGACCAGAGTCTCTGAGCTTACTAGAAGAAAAAGTAGGTCAAATTCTCCACCACGTTGGCTTAGAACCAACTTCTTCAGTCACACTCCTAAAAAATAAGTAAAATCAAGAATCAATAAATGGGATGGATTCAAACTAAAAAGCTTTTACACAGCAAAGGAAACAAAAATGTGAACAGAAAGCCTACAGAATGGGAGAAAATCTTTACCACCAGCACCCCAGATAGAGTATTAATCTCCGGGATATACAAAGAACTAAAAAAAACCAAAAACAAACAAAAAAAAACTTAACACCAATAATAATAATAATAACCCAATCAAAAATGGGCTGGAAAACTGAACAGGCCCTTAACAGAAAAAATAATATGCATGATCAAAAAATATATTTAAAAAAATGTTCAACATCTGTAGCAATTAGAGAAGGAAATGCAAATTCTAACTACTCTAAGATTTCATCAGACTACCAATTACTGAGAATACAAGTAACAATAATGCTGGGAAAATGTGGGGAAAATTTTCACTTATAGATTGCTGGTGACACTGAAAATTGGAGTCACCACTATGGAAAGCAGTATGGAGATGTCCTAGAAAACATGGAATGGAACTACCATTTGACACAGTTATCTCACTCCTCAGCTTATAGCCAAAGGACTTAAAATCAGCATACTACAGTGACACAATCACATCAATGTTTATAGGAGTTCAATTCACAATTGCTAAGCTATGACAGATGAATGGATAAAGAACATGTGGTATATATACACAATGGATTATTACTCAGCCATAAAGAAGAATGAAATTATGACATTTACCAGTAAATGAATGGAACTGGAGGTTACCATGCTAAGCAAATAAGTCAACCACAGCCCCTCCCTCCCAAAAGGAAGAATGTTCTCTCTATTATGTGGATGCTAACCTACAACAAGGGAGAGGAAGATTAGAAGTTCATTGGATTAAACAAAGGGGAATGAAAGGAAAGGAGGGGGACTAGGAATAGGAAAGACAATAGAATGATCAGACATATCTTTCTTATCCTTATATATAAATACACAATCAATGTAACTCCACATCATGTACAACCACAATAATGGGATCCTAATTAGAACAAGTAATACTTACTCTATATATGTTTAATATATCAAAATATACTCTACTGTCATGTATATATAGAAAGAATAAATAAATAAATAACCAACCTGAGACTATCTGGCTTATGACTATCAAGTGAAAAAAAAAAAAAAAGATGAGGGTTATGGCAGAGAAATGACAGACAAATACCCTGTTGTGCCGTAAAGAGAGGAAGCTTAGCTGTGTAGAAATTTAAGAAGCAAGATAGGGGTGGATATATGTTCTATACTAGGGAAAAATATTAAACCCAGGAGCTGAGGACAGCCATGCTCCATCATGAGGAGCCCAAATAAGAAATGCAGGGAAAGTCCTGATGACAGCCAGGTGTCTGGTTTTAGTTTGTTTCTAAACCCCGTGAAGAAAGATCTCTTATCTATTTTGGTCCAAGGAAAATATAAGGCTTTATTGAAGAGCTTCTGCTTGAAGGCGATCTTGAAGAAGGAGCAAGAAACTGACAACTAGCTTTATGTTAAGACTAAAGCAATTTCTTGGGTCAACTTACTCTCCCATGATTGGTTCTGACTACCATTTAAAGTGTGCTATAGCAATAGCAACCTAAATTTACACATTGAAAGTATGCTAATAACCGGGCATGGTGGCACATGCCTGTAATTCCAGCCACCTGAGAGGCTAAAGCAGGAGAATCGCAAGTTCAAAGCCAGCCTCAGCAATGTAGTGAGGCCCTAAACAACTTAGGAAGGGCCTGTCTCTAAATAAATTAATAATAATAATAATAATAATGGCTAAGCATGTGACTCAGGGGTTGAGTGCCCCTGGGTTTAATC
>NW_026000211.1:21729974-21739752 GCF_001458135.2 Marmota marmota marmota | reverse complement strand
AAAAAAAAAAAAAAAAAAAAAAAAAAAAAAAAAAAAAAAAAAACCCAAACTAAAACATTTTTAAATGAAAATAGTTTTTTTGGAAGTTGAAATTTTGGGGGGACAATTTTTCATGGATATCTTATATTCCTGGATAGCTCAAGCCTTCCAAGTAACAGATACTTTTGAAGAACAAACAGCCTTGGAAGCTGGAGATAGTGTGATCCTCTGGAGCAACTTAGAGACCTGTCTTACAGAGACATTCCAGGGTAACTGTGTTAGTGGGGGTTCTCTAGAGGAACAGAACCAACAGAAGATATATATATATAAAGGTCTATTAGACTGGCTTACAAAATCAGAGGAGCTGGATGATCACACAATGGCCGTCATCAAATGGAAAAGCCAGGGAAGTCAGCAGATGCTTGTTCCTAGGAGCTGAAAGCCTCCAAACAAGAGGGACCAATAATGCAGACCTATCTGAGGCTGAAGGCCGGAAAGCTCCCTGGAAACCACCCTGGTGTGAGTCCAGGTTGAAGGACTGAAGAAGCTGGAGCCTGATGTCTGTGGGCAATGGCAACAGAAAAAAAAATACACCTGCTCAAAAAGAATCAAGCTTGCCATGCAGGTAAGCTCCCCGCCCCACCCATCTGCTTTCTTTTCCATTTAGCCTCCTTTTGTTCCATTTGGTGCTGTCCACATGCAGGAGAGGGTCTTCCCCTCCCCAGTTCACTGAGGCATATGCCAATCATCCCTGCAACACTCTCACAGACACAACCAGAAGTGTCTACTAATTTTTCAGACATGTCTAAATACTTTCAAGTTGATAACCAAGATTAAACATCACAGTAGTCCAGATAAGAGACTCTTTACCCTGAAACGCTTTCCATGAGGGAGAACATTAAAAGGTATCTGCAAGCCCAGCACACCTGTAATCCCAATGACTCTGGAGGCTGAGGCAAGAGGATCACAAGTTTGAGGCCAGCCTCAACAACTTAGCAAGGCCTAAGCAACTTAGTGAGACCCTGTCTCAAAATAATAAAAAATAAAAAGACTGAGGATGTACCTCAGTGGTCAAGCCCTCCATGAGGTCAAGCCCCAGTACCTCCCTTAGAAAAAGAGGCACTGGAAGCCCAACTTAGCTAATGGTCGCCTAATTGAAGGGTTCTTTTCCTGTTATGTACCTAGCTACATACACAGGTACATACAGGTACTACCTGGCCCTCAGGTCGTCACCATGTGGTCAGTGATTAGGAACTGGTCCTTAGTACTACTTTTGCTGCTGGTTCTGCTATCAGTTTCTCTGACTTCAGGGGTCTTGTGCCCTCTGTCATTATATGTATATACAGCCAGGTCGGGCTCAGTTGTTATCTTTTAAGAAGCATATGTCTTAGATCCTTGGTTGACTTGAACTTATCAGAAACAACATGGAAATTTTATTGATTTAATTTGGTGTTGGGGGGAAAAACACAAATATTTTGAACGTAATAACCATATGACAATCAAATGTTAAGTCCTTAAAGTTCAAAATTCTGTGCAGATATAAGGAAATAGGTCCAATAACTCACAGTAATAATCTTGAACTCAACCATAATGGACGCTGGCCGGTGTGTACATGCTTTACTGTGTGCTCGTTCAATAAACTGCTGTCAAACGTGATGTACATATGCATAAATACAGACTGCATATGTGTGTCTATATTCACGTCTGTGGTGATCTTTCTTTCCTTCAGCATTCCTGTCTTCTTTCTCCAGATGTGGTTCATTTTACTTTGCTTCCACTCTCTCTGCCCAACACTTGTCCACTGTTTGAGTCACTTTGTTTGTTTGTTTTTTTGTTTGTTTTTTGCTGTTGTGGCCAAAAGATCTGATGAAAACAATGTAAAGGAGGAAAAGCTTATTTGGGACTCATGGTTCCAGAGATCTCAGTCCACAGAAGGTCAACTCCATCGCTCAGGGTCCAAAGTGAGGCAGAACAGCAAGGTGAATGGGTGGGCAGAGGAAGGCAGCTCAGGCTTTGGTAACTGGGAAGGAGAGAGGTCTGCTCACCAGGAACAAAATGTAAATGACAAAGGCATTCCCCCAGTGATCCACCTCCTCCAGCCACACCCTATCTGTCTATAGTGACCACCCACTTAATCCTTATCAGTGGATCAATGCACTGATTAGGTCGAGGCTCTCATAACCCAATAGTTTCACCTCTTAACTTTCTGCATTGTCTCCCACGTGAGCTTTTGGGGATACCTCATATCTAAACCACAATACCCGCTGTCTCTTCTCTGTGACGGCTAACTGCAGTTTTTGTCACCTTTCCTGCAGTATGCTTTATTTTTCTATGATGTGTGTTTTTCAACCCTTAAGTTTTTCAGTTTTGCTGTTTCTCAGAAGGGCAAATAACAACCACCAGCCACCACCAGTTGGCAGAAGGGACTGCCTGCCTTATCTTGATCCTCTTTTCAATCTTCCATGGCAGTCTCACTCCTTAGACTATCGGAAACTTCAGAATTTCTCCCAGGTACACCCAGAGACAGGCACCTGATGGGAACGTGAATTAAATGTCAAGAACAGCTCTCCTGTTTATTACAGGACTTCTTAATTCATGCTTTAGAACTTGATTATGCATGTTTCCATATGGCTTATTAAAGAATCCTTGGGTTTCAAGAAACAGAAGCTGCCTAGAGAAGTAAAGAGGAATTTTTGTACAGGTAATCAGAGGTATTTCATGGAAATTAAGTACAGACTTAAGCAAGACCTTTGTTTTTATTAATTTTTATTTTTCCCCTTTTTTTTAGTTGGTGCATTGTAATTGTACATAATGATGGGATTTGTTGTTACAGGACTTTTCAAGAGACTGCAAGTCATTAGAAAGTCCACAGCTTAGGCCACCCTTTCTGTCTCTCTCAGGCCACTCTCTTGGATTCTCCCCTTTCTCTCTGCACATCTGTATGTGTACTTTATTCTTTTCCTTCTCTCAAAAGACCTGCTTTCTCTAGATCAGTCTGTACTGAGTTACCACAGCCTGAGCTTCAGATGTTCTCTTCATTATTTCACTGAAACTAACTAGAGTTTCTGACTCCCTCTTTCCAATTCCCTTGAGAGTAGCCTGTTGGACAAACTTGGATCAAGTGTGAACAGCTCAGATAATCAGCTGTCCTCAGGTGGCAGGTTTACATGGCTCACTTGCCACCCACTTAGCAAGATCAATGGGAGCTCTCTGTAGAAGGACATGGGTAATGAGGAAAGGGTTGCAGTTTAACAGGACAGGCCTCTGTATTAGTCAGCATGGGCTGTCATGAAAGAATATCACAGGCTGGGTGGCTTAATCAGAAATTTATTTTCTCACAGTTCTAGGGACTCAAAGTCCAAGATCAAAGTGCCAGCACCATTGGTTTCTGATAAGGTTTTTATTCCTGACTTTCAGAAGTCCACCTTCTAGTTGTATACTCACATGGCCTTTCCTCTGTACATACATACACACACACACACACACACACACACACACACACACACAGAGAGAGAGAGACTGCGACTTCTGTTGTCTCTTCCTCTTCTTATAAGAACACCAGTCTTTTTTTTTTTTTTTGTAGTTGTAGATGGACAAAATGCCTTTATTTTATTTGCTTATTTTTAAAATATTTTTTTTAGTTGCAGATGGACACAATACCTTTATTTTATTTATTTGTATGTGGCGCTGAGGATCAAACCCAGAGCCTCACTCATGGGAGGCAAGTGCTCTGCCACTGAGCTACAGCCCCAGCCCTAAGAACACCAGTCTTATAAGATTAGGGCCCCACCCTAATCACCCCACCCCCGCCACTTGCCATGTGCTGGGGATCTAGCCTAGGGCCTTAAGCTTGGGAAGCAAATGCTCTACCACTGAGTTACATACTCCTAGTCCTTAATTACCTCTTCATAGACCTTATTTCGGGTAGGTCTCCAACATAAAGATTTCAGGGGTCAAGGAGAACAGAAATAAGATCATTTCAAAAAGTGTCCATTATACCATATAAAATGACGTCTGAGTTTTCATATAATGCATACTTGCATACTTTTTAAACTTACTGACACTAATGTTCTGAAATTGTTAGACTTGTTAAAGAATAATAACTAGCTTTCCTTGTTCATGACAGATATTCTCTCCCTCCCTCTTTCTCTTTCACACACCATATATGTATGTGAGTATATAATGCTAAATACAGTCAGTTTTCCATTATCCACATTAATGAAGTTGTAAAGCAGATATTCAGATGACCTGCGCATCCAAAGAATTGCTACAACTGTTCTGTTCTAGTAATCACATGTCCTACAGAAGGAGCTGTAGGATTCATATGGTTCAAGATATGCCTTTGCCATGCCTTTGTATACAGACATACAAACTTCTCTTTTCCTTTTTGAAATGCTGGAGAACGAACCCAGGACCTCACATATGAAGGCACTCTACCACTGAGCAACCTGCCCAGCCCATAAATTTCTAATTGAGTAGAAGAAGGAACCCAGCTGGATTGTGCAGGTGTCTCCACCCAATTTTACTTTGTGAAGGAGAAGCCTGCATCACAACGGAGCATGAAACTGGGCCTCAGAGCAACAGAAGTGTGTAGGCACAGTAGAAAAACTAAGGGAACTCTTTATAGTACATAGAAGTCAAATTAAATGCATCATATTTATCATACCACTCAGAGGATTGTAACTGAGTTTAGCAAGGACCAAAAGAATCCATTTATAGATAAATAGATGCTGTTCAACTTTGCCATTGAACATGATTCATCCAAAGTCAGTGACTTGTTATTCAAATATTATTTGGGTTCCCCTCCGAAGGCAAACATTCTAATATACTTAATGAGATCAAGTGTATTGTCCTGTTCCCAGCAAATATTTCTGAACATTTTTAGTACTTCCAGAGTTAGTGATACAGAAATATTGTCAAATCTTGATCCATTTAAAGAGCATATACAGAATGCTACCCTAACTCTGCTGTGCCCATCTAGTTGCCAATGAGAAGGAAGAAAACTAACATAGATTGAGCACTTACTATGTAGTAGTATATGCATTATCTTACCATGGAGAACTTTTTAAAAATTTCATATAACATTATTAATAGGTACCTTTTTAAATATAGAAAATAATAAATGGACTAGTATAGACCATAATTATCAATAAATTTCTATTCATAATTTTTGTGATATAGAGTTACAAAGTATATACAGTGTAACAGTGGTTAGGATAAGGACCCTGGAATTAGAATGTTCAAATAGAAGTTCTCTGACTTATTAGTTGTGTGACCTTAAGCAAATCACTTAAGCTCTCTGTGTTTTGGAAAACTCATAAATGAATTCAGCAAACTAGCAGGATACAAAATCATCACCCTTAAATCAATTGCATTCCTATACTCCAATGATGAATCGGCTGAAAGAGAAATCAGGAAGCTATCCCATTCACATTAGCCTCAAAAAAAAAAAATACTTACGAATCAATCTAACAAAAGAGGTGAAGGATTTTTTACAATGAAAACTACAGAATACTAAAGAAAGAAATTGAGGAAGAACTTAGAAGATGGAAAGACCTCCCATGTTCTTGGATAGGCAGAATCAATATTGTCAAAATGGCCATACTACCAAAAGTGCTCTACAAATTCAATGCAGTTCCCATCAAAATTCCAATGACATTCTTCATAGAAATATAAAAAGCCATTATGAACTTCATTTGGAAAAATAAGAGGCCCAGGATAGCTAAAGCAATCCTTAGAAATACGAAGTAGGAGACATCACAATACCAGACCTTAAATGGTACTACAGAGCTATAGTTAAAAACAAAAACAAACAAAAAAACCAGTATGGTATTGGCACCAAAATAGGCAAGAAGACCAATGGAACAGAATAGAAAACACAGAGGTAAACCCACATAAATACAGTTACCTCATACTAGACAAAGGCTTCGTAAACATACGTTGGAGAAAAGATAGCCTCTTCAACAAATGGTGCTGGGAAAACTGGTAATCCATATGTACTAGATTGAAATTGAACCCCTATCTCTCAACCTGCCCAAAAATCACTCAAAGTGGATCAAGGACCTAGGCATTAGACCAGAAACCCTGCACCTAGTAGAAGAAAAGTTCAGCCCAACACTTCAACATATTAACACAGGAACTGACTTCCTGAACAAGATTCCTAAAGCACACACACACACACACAAAAAAAAAAATAGAATAAAAAAATCAATAAATGGGATAGCATCAAACTAAAAAGCTTCTTCACAGCAAAAGAAACAATCAAGAACGTGGAGAGAGAACCTACAGAATGGGAGAAAATCTTTACCACCTGCACCTCAGGGCATTCATTTCAAGACATACAAAGAACTCAAAAAGCTTAACATCAAAAACACAACCCAATAAATAAATGGACAAATGAACTGAACAGGACCTTCCCAAAAGAAGAAATAGGAATGATTGACAAATACATGAAAAAATGTTCAACATCTCTAGAAATTAGGGAAATGCAAATTAAAACCATAGTGAGATTCCATCTCACTCCAGTCAAAATGCCACTTGCTGAGAGCCACAGCCAAGTCGGAATGACCCCTGGCATTTTGCCAGAAGTAATGGTTGAGAGGTGAGCCATTAAGATGATGATAATTAAGTTAAGCTGTCTATGGTTGCTGTGACTGGATGATCCTGGATTGAAACAGGCTGTATATTCAATTGTATATAGACCCCTGCTGTCCGCCTAGGGCGCCCGCTACTTGGGAGCTCTCTCAGGGATTCCTGGGGAGTTCACCGTTGGTTGGTGAAGTTCGGGTGGAGGGAGTTCCGGTTGGTGTGTGGTGTCCCTGGAAGGGTCGCGTGGGTGGTGTTTGGGGGAGTTCAGAAGTAAAGTTTGTTCCTGCTTGAGTGGCTCGTGATTTGTGTCTAGCCAGACTGCGGCACCACTTATCAAGAATATAAGTAATGATAAATGTTGGCAAGGATGTGGAAAAAGGGGTACACTCATACATTGTTGATAGGATTGCAAATTTGTGCAACCCCTCTGGAAAGCAGCATGGAGATTCCTGAAAAAACTAGAAATGGAACCACCATTCAACCCAGTTATCCCACTCCTCAGTATACATCCAAAGGATTTAAAATCAGCATAATACAGTAACACGGCCACACCAATTCACAATAGCTAAGCTTATTCTTACAAGAACACCAGTCTTTTTTTTTTAAGTCTTTATACATTATTTCTATAGAGACAAGATTTATCTTCAGAACAGCTAGGTGCATAATTGGCAGTGGCTTTCTGTTATTCTGATAATTTAGAGTAAGTTGCTGTGTCCCTGGAAGAGGTTTAGCCTCTCAATAGACCAGTGTTCTGAAATTCAGAATGAAGGAATAATACTCATGTTTCGGAGTTTTTGTGAAATTTAAATGAGATAATCTCGTAAGGCCCACAGGTGTGGACCACTGCTCCCAATTTCAGCCCACATTTTGTTTATCAACAGATGTATGGATAAAGAAAATGTGGAAAATATACACAATAGAATATAATTCAGCCATGGAGAAGAATGAAATGTTGACATTTGCCAGTAAGTGGATGGATCTAGAGAATATCGTGCTAAGTGAAATAAGCCAACCCCCTGTACCCCCCCCCAAAAAAAACCCAAAGATTGAATGTTTTCACTGACATGTGAAAGCTAAACCACAATAAAGTGGGGGAGGTGAAGAAGAGAAGTTCAATAGATTATACAAAGGGTAACACAAGGAAGGGAGGAGCTACACAAATAGAAAAGACAGTAGAATAAATCTAACATAATTTTCCTATGAAAATATCTACGTGAATCTCACCATAACGCCCACCCACAAGAATGGGGTCCTAATTAGAATAAGATATATCCCATGTTTGTATAATTTTATCAGAATAGAGTCTACTGCCATGTATATCTTAGAAGAACCAATAAAATAAAAAAATAAATAAAAATTACAATAAAGCCTACTTCCTGGGTTTGTTGGGACACTTAAATGAATTTATAAATTTAAATGCTTAGAGAAGTTTCTGGCATATGATCAGTGCTAAGTTTACTCTAATTACAATTTCTATTATTTCCATGTTAACTTCTATGGTAAGCCAACTTTAAATGGTCTCCAAAGAGCCCCATTTACTGGTATTCACACCTTTGAGTAATCTCTTCCCCTTGCGTGTGGGTATGATCTGTTAGTTGTTTCTAAGCAACAGAACACAGCAAAGTGATGGGACAACACCAATCTGATTAGGTTAAACAAAACCAAGACCTGAGCCTTAGACTCTGTTGCATTCTCTGCTTGCTTTCATGAAGCAGCTTCCACATTGGAAAGGGACTGTATTCCAACCAACAACCTGTAGGAACTAAAGTCCCAGACCAACAGCCCTCCAGGAATTGAATTTTGCCAACAACCATGTGAACTTGGAAGTGAACTATAAGGCTAGCTGAGCCTTTATCTGAGACCTCAGTCCTGACCCCTATTTTTCTTTTTTTAATGGTCCTGGGGATTGAACCCATGGACACTTTACCACTGAGCCACACACCCAGTCCTGTGTATTTTTTTATTTTGATACAGGGTCTTGTTAAATTGCTGAGTCTTGCCTTGAACTTGCATTCCTCCTGCCTCAGCATCCGCAGTAGCTGTGATTACAGGTGTGGGCCACTGCTCCCAACTCCAGCCCACATTTTGATTGTAGCCAGAAGGGACCCTAAATCATGCTCACAGTCCTGACTCACAAAAATTGTGATACACTGAGCATGTGTTGTTTTAAGATGGCCAGTTTTGTGGCACTTTGCTTTGCAGCACTAGCTACCTAGTATACCCAGAGAGAACTTAACACAAAGTAGTTACTCAGATGAATATTAATTTGCCTTTTTTCCTTAATTATGTTTAATTTTAATGCAATTATGCCTAGAGAAAATTCCCTCCCTCTTTTTTCTTTTCTTTCTTTTCTTGGTACTGGGGATTAAATTCAGAGGTGCTCTAGCACTGAGATACATCCCCAGCCTTTTTATTTATTTATTTATTTTAAATTTTGAGACAGCGTCTTGATCAGTTTCAGAGGCTGGCCTCAAACTTGTAATCCTCCTGCCTTGGCCTCTCTAGTTTCTGGGATTATAGGCATGTACTACTGTGCCCAATTAGAGACAATTCTTTAAAGTATTATTTGTCATGACACATGCATGGAATGGGCCCAAACTTGACTGATGTTTCCTTTGGTCATCATGATTCTCTGGCTTTGATTCCACTTCTTCAACAGTATAACCACTCTACAAAGTGCCCCATGCAGCAGGCATGAGTTGAGGGCTAAGCGCCTTACCTTATTATCTCACTTAACCTCCACAAAAATTCTGAAAGGTGAGTATTGTTCCTTCATTCCAAATGTCAGAACACTGGTCTCAGGAGCGGCTGAACTCCCCTTCTAGGGACACAGCAACATACTCTAAATTATCAGAATGACAGAAAGCCACTGCCAATTATGCACCTAGCTGTTCTGAAGATAACTCTTGTCTCTATAAAAATAATGTATAAAGACCTTCAAGATATTCTTCTTCTTCTATAGTTCTTTCAGCTAGAAAATTCAAATGCATCAAAGACCATTCACTCTGCTCTTCTCTGTGTCCTCTGTGTATGGATGAGGCAGAAACATAGTGTGGAAAGTTGGTGACAGCTAACAGAAGACACTACACACCCTGTGCTTAAGATAAATGGCAGGGACAGTAGAAAAGGTTAAAGTTTAAGTTGAAGACAGTTAAAAGAAAAGCACTGCATGTTTTATGTTTAAGATGAATGGTAAAAAGCCCTCCCCCCC
>NW_026000211.1:21722203-21728783 GCF_001458135.2 Marmota marmota marmota | reverse complement strand
AGGTACATCCATCATTTAAGACAAACAACAGGAAAACATCAAACCTGTGCAACAGATCTGACCACAACCCCTTGACCTAAAGTAACCAGTACTGTGATTTAAATGCATTTCCATGTTAAGAGGTAAGTCCAAAGGGAAGACCCAGCACAATTTTAGGCACATTTTGAAGCATGTACAAATATTTTTGACCATGTCCAAATTGGCACAGGTATATGCTAACATATCTTATGAATATGTTGATTTCTAGCCCCAAGATGCATACATGCTGTTTACCCCTTGATTTTATCTTATCTGCCTATGAGGTAGCCACCGTGCTATAATAATCAATGCAATAACATGCTTTTTCTAACCCCGTCTTTGTTAGCCATGTTTGATTTATATTCTGCATGAGCTAAAAGACCCACTGAGCTGCCGACTTTGATACTGCAATGCAAGTGATGCTCCTGCTAAAGGGCAATAATATCCAGCTGAGGTCCCATGTTAGGGGACATCTTCATATACACCTGCATCTGGGGAAAAAATTAGATGGCAACTCAATAGCTCACCTTCCGGCTAAATGCTATTATTGTAACAATGCAAAGAAGCTTCCAAAACAGTTTTTGGGACTGCGTTAAAGGCCTAAGCAGAACAGAGCTGAGATTTATGCCTACAAATATCAAGTTCAAAATCATGGTTCCCATGACAGTCATAACTTACCCTCCAGCACACAGGTAGTATTTTTAGTTGTTAGGTTATAGCAGGAATGCTGCAGCCTAAAATATATGTGTGATATGTTTAGATTACAGCTAATACAAGAATGGTTAATTTATATTTCCTCTGTGGTTGTTTTTACTTATACATAAGTTGATTCACTTGAATGTGATTTTGCACTTACAGAAATGTACATTTCAAATCCAAAGAGTAATAATTACTTGCAAATTTAAATTAAAGTATGTAGAGCTTAAAATAGTGTTTGAGCTCAATACACAATGACAGAATAAAATAACACCAGAGCACATTCAAATATTTAAGTTAAGGAGACTCTGGAGGGTGGAGGACTGTCTTATTTATAAGGTAGGAGAGAGTCTGCAGGTTAAAATAAACTTTGCTAATAAGTGTATATCCTGCTATATTTAATGTCCTAACAATCCTGATAAATACATGTAATTCTTTTAAATGCATTCATGCATTGAATCATTTTCTAAAAACATAGTATAAAGCAGATATGAACACTTAATCTTGAAAGCTAGTATGAAAACATTTCTCTGGCCTGAAAATGGATTCTGAAGAAGAAAGGAGAAAGAAGATATGAGACTAAAGGAAGCAATATATATTTGGACTTCCCTTGTCCGTTTGGATTCCTTAGGTATCAGGGGCTACTTTGGGGAAACCAGGAGTAGATTGGTTTCAGCAACACTACAGAAATGTACCTTATACCCAGTGTGTGTTTATAAAAATCTTGTAAAAACATATTTCTGAAACAATGTTTAGATATCTAAATTATACTTTATTGGCAAATGACATATATTTCTATATACATAGACAATAAACTTGGCTTCCTCATTTCTCTCTCTCTCTCTCACACACACACACACACACAGAGTCATGTGCGTGCACTTTGATTTTTTCTTTGAACAATGTGAAAACACAGAATTTCAAAAGGCAACAAGGGATACAAGATTATTTAAGAGTGAAAGAAAAATTTAGTATAATTTTAAATAGGGAGGAAAAATTAGAAGGAGGGGTTAATAACTTAAAACTAACATTTATTTTATTTTTCCCTTTTTAATTGACTACAAATTACCAAAATCTTGGATCTTGAAAAATAAAATTTGTTATAATTTGGCGTGAACATACTTTATATACAGAGTTACGAAAAATTGTGCTGTGAATGGATAATTATGATTGTAATGCATTCCACTATTGTCATGTATGTAAGAAATTTTTAAAAATATAAATAAATAAATAAATTGTTAAACATCAATCAAATTTATAAGATTACATCAGTATGGTAAACTGGTCTATTAAGTAACATTAGATATTTTTTAAAGTGATGATCCAAATGTGGTGCCCCAGGTCAATGTCATCAGCATCATCACCTGGAAACATAACGATGTAAACATCTCCAGCCTCCCCCATCTACTGCAACATTGAGGATGAGGACCAGAAATCTATGTTTTTACAAGACCTCTAGGTGATTCTGAAGCAGACTAACATTTGAGAGTCTCTGATCTAAAATAATAAGTCCAGAGTAGCCCAAAAATAGAGTATAATTATCATAAAATTTTTTGAAACATTTTTTTTTCTGATAAATAGGAAGCAAATCAGATTGTATTCTCAAAGCAGCTCTAAAAGAAAATAAAACTACAGGTTTTATTATGAGTAAGAGAAAATGTCTTATAGGGAGGAGTTCTTCAGGTCTGGACTATCTCATCAAGAGAAGTGACGGGGTGGGTGGGAAGGGTCAGTGCCCTTGGTGATTAGGCAGCTATACAGAATGATGGGGTTGGCCACTCTCCTCATTCCCCATGTCCCTCCTCCACCCCTCTAAGGGGTAGCAAAATAGCTGCTGAAGCTCTAGACCTCATAGCTACATCCTATCAAGGAAAAAGAAGGAAGTAAATAGGGCAGCACCAACAAATTCAGCCAGAATTATACGTTATAGCTACATACAGATGTAAATTTTTTGTTGTTGCTGTTTTTTAATAAATTACAATACCAAGGACAGAGAGAGGCGGGGTTGTGAACCTACGCATTATCTATTTCATAAGCATAATTATTATATTCAAAGAGATTTAAGAATCTATTGCATTGATGAACATTTTCAAATGAAATTGACAAAATAGAAAGGTCAACGGACTGAATAGCAGAATTAACCTAGCTGAGGAGCAAATTAGTGAGTTAGGAAATGAAAAAACATCTCCCAGACTAAAGTCGTTAGGAATTTCAACCAGGAATTGAAAAATATCCAGGGAGGAATGTGGGGACACTGAAGAGGAAATTTTAAAATCTGAAGAGCTTCTAAATTACTAAGCAGGTCCCTTCTTCACATTTGCTGAGATAAGCCTCACGAGTTGTCTGTCCCTCCACCCTGCAATCACTGAATAAGCAATGGTTGCCTCACACTCCTGACCACTAAGTTGATTAGAGATTTCTACCTCCAGGCAGAGAGGTGTAACAAGGTGTTTGATCCTTAGGACATTCATCTGCTCTGGCTGCTGCCATAAAACAGTTCTGGAGGCTAGAAGCCCAAGATCAAGGCAGCCACTATTTTAGTTCCCCAGTGAAGACTCTTTCCAGCTTCTTGTGTCCTTACATGATTCAGAGAGAAAAAAAAGCTCTGGTCTCTCTTTCTCTTCTTATAATCCTGTAACCAAATGCAATGGGTTTGCCCCTCTGTGAGTGCCAAACCAATAAGCACAGGAGATAAAGGAGTAGAGAGAGGTATATTACTGGTGGCAGGTAAGGAGAGCACAGGAGATGATTCCCAAAGCAGTGTTCACCTGAACAAAAAAAAAGCAAGGCACTTTTACTGGGTAATTGTGGGTATATGTTCATAGAGGAAAGACTAATCATTATTATGTGTAAGGTAGGCACATTCCTGGGCATGCTAGTTCAGGGTCATCATCATATGTTCAGAACATAGCAGACATGAAGATTCTGGATGGAGAATTTACCACCGTAATGGGCATAGTTTATTCTAGGTCATCTAAAAGCAGGAGTCAAAGTGACTCAGCAGTTTTAACTGGTCCCTTAGAAGTTTCAATGAAGAGTCTTAGCTGAAACAAACAAACAAAAAAATTCAAAAATCACTTTGAGGGTACATGAACAGTCTTTTAAAGAGGAGCAGATTTCCCCCATAAGCATAGAGCATGCCCTTAATAGTGCCTGCCTAGTAACTAATGATCCCATCATAGGGACCCCCACCCTCACTGGTACAGGCAGGGGCCTACCACAAAACTGAGGCAACATGGAGACTTCCCCTTCAAACCCTGATTCTTGCAATCATGCCAGAAAGATATCAGACATGTCGCTCTGAGAAACCAGCAATGAGTTTATTAGAAGGGATAGGGGAGGGGACAGGAGGACACACTCAAGGGACAGTGAGTCCTCTCAGCTAGGAGAGGAATGGTGTACCTCTCCTGCCCCCCAGGTTTTGACTTTTGACTGATAAGATAGGAGGATGACATCAGACTTTCGAGTCCCTACTGCACTTGAGGGCTCTAGGTTACTTTGGCCCATGCTGACAGGTTCTAACTGGAACTTGTTCCTACAGATTTTATTGTTAAGAGGAATTATCATCTCCCCGAGTTCTGGATCTGGATTAGGTCACAAAAGTCCCCCCTTCAGGGTAACTTGTGATCATTTTATTGGGCTTTCAGGCCTGAATTTCTTCTGCAGGTAACAGGAAGTTTGCTGAGGAATGTAATATATCCTGTCAATTTAAACCAGGCAAGGCTGCAGGTAAATTGCTTTTTTTAAAGAAAGAAAGCATGTAAGGGTCAGGACAGTGGACCCAGTTTATAGAATTATCCCCTTAACCTCATGTTTCCACTGCTTATATCTGTCCATTCTCTATTACTCATGATCTCATTTTACCTATGACCTCCCAAAGAATTCACCTCCAAAGACAATCTCACTGGGTGTTAAGGCTTCAATATATGCATTTGGGGAGGTCATGATTCAGTCTGTAGCACTGAGGTATTATTTGAATAATGCATAAAAATAGAAAATGAAGAGCAGATACACACTTTTGTCTCCATCACCTAGTGTTTCTCTTACTATAATTAAAAAAGTAAAATTGCGTTATGAGCCAGAAACACGCATGCAGTCCCAGGTTGAGCAGCTCCTAAAACACACAAAAATACACACAAAAAAAAGTGATGTTAAAAGATGCAACAGAGGAATTTTTGGTGAAAAGAAAATAGGTATTGCAGTATTAATGTTAGGTAAAATTCAAAGAAAAAAAAGCAGTTATCAGTTTTAAAAAAGAGTCATATTTTTATATTTTAAAATATAAAATGTTTATATTTATCTTTTATACTTATAAAAGATATAAACCACAAAAAAATAAGCCCAACACTGCAAATATAAGTAAATTAATGAATAAAATAAATGTTAAAAATAAATAAGTAACAGATAATTTCTGTGTTACATGAGCCAATCCAGAGAATAGGAAAATATTTTAAAAATTGGCAGCTAATTTTGATTATAAAGCTGAAAATACAACACAAATAAAAAGGTAGGTCTATGTCACTTGTAAATAAAGATTAAAACCATAAATAAGATATTAGCATTTAAATCCATCACTCCATGCTAAAGAGGTGTTTATGCAAGGATATTCACTACACTACCTGGTGAGGTTAAGAAAAGTAATCACTGTATTTAGAGCCAGAAGACTTGTATTCTAGTCCTAAATCATGCAGCTCACTTAGCCTGTCTGAGCTATGGTAATATTTACATTTAAAATCTCTCCCAACTTTAAAATACAAATTAGAAAAAACCAAGATTTTAGAGAATGTGGAGAAACCTCTTGTATACAATACTGTCATCAAGGATGATTAAGTTAATTGTCTTAAACAGACATTTATATGAAGATGAAAGTTCCTTCTGAGTCATATTTATAAGGCCACTCCTAACAATTTAATGAAATAGCAAGATTTCTCAACTAGAAGAATGAGGATCAATGAACTCTTAGAATATACTGATTACTCAAAAGTAGGTGTGCAAAGTAAATAGCTAAAGCAAACCTATAAATTAGTAAGAGCTGCTCAGCACATTTGAATGCCAGAAAAATCTGAGAACACATTAAGCCAAGCAATTTAAATGGAGCACTGTAATTTCTAGGCACAGAGAAAAATATATTTTCTCTGACACCAAAATGCTTTCAAATTATCCCCGTGTAGTTGACCCCCATGAGAGATGTTCATAATAAAGTATTATTATATGACTTCACAAAGCATCATGATACCATGAGATAGCCATAGATAGAATACTATGCAACCAAATAAAAATAAAGTTTATATCATAAAAATATGTTTAGAGAGAATACTTCTAAAATAATGTTAATTTTAAGAAGCCTAATATAAAATTGTGAATATAATATGGTATCACTGTATTAAAAATACATACTTTATAGATATAAAATACCTTATATATGTAACATTTGGGTCTTCAATCTCTACAGCCATCTGAATTCAGTCTTTCCTTCAAAATCAATATAACACCTGCCTTAGTTTTTCTAAACTCTCCACTGTTTCCTCGATCATCCACTTCTGCATGTGGCTCCTCTGACTCTAGCACCACCTTCTTTAAGGGTGGACACCTGCAATCACATCATTCCTGAGAATACCACTAATATAAGGCTATTGGCATGAAAAATAAAAAGCTGAGGATTACTAAGATAATTCCTAAAGTAGATTTCAGAAACTACCTAAAACTAGCTAGAGTGAGGGGAGACTCCCCTATAGTGAATTAAATCTATTATAAAACTACAAAAATTAAAGCATGCGGTACTGCATCCATAATAAATGGATAGAATAAGTACTATATCCAAAAGTTAAATCACATATAAATGGAATTTAATTAGTAAAATTATATA
>NW_026000211.1:21679235-21722178 GCF_001458135.2 Marmota marmota marmota | reverse complement strand
TATATATATATATATATATATATATATATAATTCCAGAATAGTAGGGAAGGAACAGAAAATAGAATCTTCAATAGTCAGTGAGAAAACTGGAAATTTTTTTTTTTTAACTTTTAGATTCCTCATCTTGTTGTATTAGATAGGTGCTGTAGTTTGGATCTGGAATGTCCCCAAAGGCCTGTGTATCAAAACCTAGTTCTCCACAGTGGTGTTATTAAGGAGACTATGGAACCTTTAAGAGGTGGGGCTTAATAAGAGGTATTTAGGTCATTGGGTATGTAATCTCAAAGAGGATTGTGGGACCCGAGTGTCTTCACATCTTTGGCTCCCTGGCATGAGGTTAGTGCTTCTGTTCCACCATATGCATTTGCCATGACATGCTTCCTTGCTACATGCCCAAAAGCAAGAGAGTCAATCAATCATGGACTGGAACCTCTAAACCTGTGAACCAAAACAAACCTTTTCTTTGTATAAACTCATTATCTCAGATATTTGTTACATTAACAAAACACCAATAACACAATGGATTAAAGATTTACATATGCAAAATGAAAACATTCAACATTACACATTAATAAAAATGAATATTGATAAACTCTTGGAGTAGCACAAAGACTTTTCAAAACAGAAGAGGAAAACTAGAACCCTTAGAAAGAAACTAGCAAGTACACTTCCAGAAAGTGGTTCAAAGGAAATAACAAGACAAAAAGACAAATGCATACTTAAAATGATTCTTGTAGTAGTGCTGTTAGAATATTTAAATATTTGAACTAATTTAAATACTCACCAACAAGATTTGGTTAAATAAATTATTCCATATAATGGAATACTATGTTGCAATTAAAAAATAAATATGGATAGGCTTATTGATATGGAAAGATATCCAAAAATGTTAATAAGTGGGGAAGTAGTAACAAAAAAGTATGTAGTCTTGTGTGTGTGTGTGTGTTTTTAATGTTCAACTGTACAAGTAAAATTGGATCACTTTCCTCATCACAAAGCTTCCTATGGCTTCTGAATCCCCACAGAACAGCCAGCCTGCTTAGCATGCCATCCAACACTCTCTACAGAGAACACTCCTTTTCCTCACTTAAAAGAATATGCAGCCTTCACACAAACCTATTATCCTGTCCCAGAAGAACTGCATGCTATCACATCTTCATGGTGCTCCAGTTGCTCTCAACCTGGAAAGAGAAATCTTCCATATTCGCTTCTTAAGAAATGCTGATGCCTCCAGTCTGCTCCAAAGCTACCTTTCACTTGAAGCCATTACTAAACCCATCCCCACTCTTTCCCCCACAGTCTCACAGACAGTATTTTTACTTCTTTTAGACATAAAACATTTTGACCAATCTCTGTACACACAGTACTGAGCCTATGCTCATAGGAGAGGCTCCATTGTTTGCTTAAACTTAAGATCTATAAAATTTTATTTATTCTCAAAAGTTACCGAAAGAGGGAAAATAAGCCGGTCACAGTGGCATACACCTGTCATCCCAGCAGCTTGGAAAGCTAAGACTAGAGGATCACAAGTTCAAGGCCAGCCTCAGCAATTTAGTGAGGCCCTAAGCAACTTAGTGAGACCCTGTCTCAAAATTAAAAAAATGAAAGGGCTGGGGATATGGCTCAGTGGCTAAGTGCCCTCAGGTCAATCTCTGGTACCAAAAGGGGGGGTGTAGATAAATCTATAGATAAAGCTGGCTTTTTTTTCACTGTTGTTAATGGTTAAAGAAGAATTAATATAAATGGAAAATAATAAGCAAAAGTGCCTTATAATTCCACGCCCCCCAACAACAATCTCTCTTAAGAACTCAGTATATAGCTGACTGTGGAGTGCACACAGTGATTTGGGAAGGAGAATTGCATATTCAAGGTCCTAAGTACCTTAGTAAAACCCTGTCTCAAAATGAAAGGTAAAAAGGGCTGGGGTGTAGCTCAATGATAAAGTATTTGGGGGTTCAATCCCCAATACCAAAAATAAATAAAAAATAATTCAGTATATATGATGTTTTACAATTTATGATATGTTTACATAATTTTTCTACAAAACTGGCATCATATCATCAAAATTTTTATCAGATTGGCAAGGTTCTTCTCCCTAACCTTCTAGTGAGAAAAATATAGAGTATCACTTTTCTTCAAAATTCTTCCTGCTTCTTTCCCAGATTAGAGAAGTCATTTATTTGCTTTGTATTTTATTCAACTCCACCCATAATGCTTGACTTGTCAGATACTTTCATGATAAAGAGGGGATAATTCATGGTGACTTAGCTGATGTGTCAGAACCTGTCAGTCTCACTCATGCTTTTCATCTAACCTTAGTTGGGATGATTTTTGGCCTTCTCATTATTGGGCTTCTATGGTCCCAATTGTGTGTTGCTGAGGTACACAAAGAAATGATACAGTAACTACTACTAACTGCTCTCAGACCTTGACAGACCACTTACCCCTCTGAAAAATCCCCTTCAAGCAACTGTTTATCAATCAACTTTTGAGCATCTTTTACATATCTGATACTCACTAAACTGTTGGGAATATTATAATTCATATGACCCAGCCCTGCCTTTCAGAAGCAATAGAGAAAGGCAGAGAGGCAAATAACTAGAGTAGGAATGAAGAAAAGAGCCTGGAGAGAGTGTACCCACAGAACTGCCAAATCCCTCTCAAACTCTAAAAATATACAGCTCCACGGAAAGAAAGTAGTCATTTTTTTTTTAATGATCCTAGATATTGCATAGGTGTCCTTCTCAAAATGCTGATATATGGGGATGGAACTTACAACAAAAAGTTGAAAATATCATAAATCAAAAATGAATTCAACAACCTAACCCACAGAACATCATAACTTAGTATAATACTGTAGAGTAGCAGTCGTTTGCATTTGAGATTAGGTGGCTGGCAGAAGAGAGTATCCTATCACATATTGCTAGCCCAGGAAAAGATCAAAATTCAAAATTTGAAGTACAGTTTATATGGAATGCATATGTCTCATGCACCATTGCAAAGTTGAAACCCCCTAAACAGAACCATCATAAATCAGAGACCTTCTGTATATCTTGATATTAAATAAAAATCTCAGAGGTCCCTAATTCAATGTAGTCATTCACATTTTGGCAAAACCAGTTTCAGGTATGTGTAGGAAGGAATGATGATAGATTTTTCTGTGGTATGGTCCATCTAATGACATTCTGGGCTTCCAGATGTGGCAACCAAACAGGAAAGTGCTCTGGTAGGGTGGGAGCATACAGCAGGTGCCTGGGGAGCCAAGTCGGAGCCCAGATGTTTGGCTCAGAGAGCAGCAGAATAGAAGAACGATGCTTCCTGCCACAGATATCAGCTGGCATATCTGCTATTCTTGCAAACTGGTCTATATTGAACACATAATTCAGGGACTAAAATTAAAACTAAAATGAAGCCACAATTTCTAGAATAAGTCTTCAAACATTCCAGTCACAGCAACACTTCCTTTCATCCAGCCTGCCATCTTCAGAGGCTAAAAAGGAATTTCCTCTAAGCACAAAATTCTGAAGAGAGTTCTTCAAAGGTCCTTGAGAGGAATTCATCTGATAGCAGGGAAGGAAAGTTCAAGATGCCTCGGAGACTACATGTATAGAAAAACACTTTAGACTGTCAAGGTCAGAGGAGGTTATCTTAGAGGATGCAGGAGAAGGCAGCAACAAGTTAAGAATCCTACTCAAAGGCTAAAAGAGCAAGAGTGCCATTAAAGACACATCCTTGTAAAACAAGGACTCAGAGCACACACATATTATGTACATAATATACTGTATGTGTGTGCCTTTACATATTAATGCAGAAGGGATGTCTGAAATATTTAACAGTTTCTGGATGGTGGACATGGTGACTAGTTGTCCCAGTTTGTTTGGAATGAAGGGGTTTCCTGAGACATGGGACTTTTAGCAGTAAAACTAGAATAGTCCTGGCAAAGTAGGAAGGTTGATCACTCAAATGTCAGCTATCCACAACCATTGTGGCCTTCCTAACATCTATGTGATCTCTCATTCTTGCCTTCTGAAGATAACTCTACCAGATAAACCCTGGGAATCATGCAATCCCATGTGAGTTCCCCAAATTGCTCAGGCCCTCTGCTGCCTCTGTACCTTTGTACATGTTGTTGCCTCCACCTGGAAAATCCCTCTCTGGCCTGCCCAACACCTGTCATTTCTTGCAAGGAGACTTTGTGACCTTTCAAAAACCAAATTAGGGCCAGTGTTGCAGTGGTGCATGCCTGTAATCCCAGCAGCTCTGGAGGCTGAGATAGGAGGATCGTGAGTTCAAAGCTAGCCTCAGCAAAAGCAAGGTACTAAGCAACTCAGTGAGACCCTGTTTCTAAATACAATACAAAAAATAGGGCTGGGGATGTGGCTCAGTGATTGAGTGCCCCTGAGTTCAATCCCCAGTACCCAAAAAACAAAAACAAAAAACAAATTAGGGCCAGTGATACAGTGGTGCATGCCTGTTATCCCAGCTACTTGGGACACTGAGGTAGGAGGACGACAAGTTAGAGGTTAGCTTCAGCAATTTAGCAAGACTCTAAACAAAACAAAACAAAAACAAACAAACAACAACAAAAAAAAACAGAACTCAGGAAATAGTTCAATGATAAAGCAGCCTGGATCCAATCCCCTTTACCAAAACAAAACAAAAACCTAAATTAGGTACTTCTCTGAAGTTCTTCCTTAAGATGGCGTATTCACTACAGACTACTTATCCCAATTTAGTTGTGAATGAGGATGAATGAAAGAGCATACCCAAATTCTGAATCAAAGTAATTTGGTCACAGTTTGTGATGTTGGTCTCCAGGGAGCCACTGAAGCTACTATAGGCTTCTGTTTATGCTGCCAGACTCCCAGGCGGAGCACACAAGAATCTGAAACTGATGATTTTAGGCACAATAATGAAGACCCACTATTTCTGCAGGTTTGGGCCAGAGCCCTACTAATAAGGGAGATATTTTTCTTTAAGTTAGTCCATGTTGTCTCTGGACTAAACTGAACTGTAATTAATTAATAAGGTACCAGCAGATCCACAGCCCTCCCAGATGGGAAAACTGAATAAAAACGGGAGGACCCCATGCTTCCCACTCTCCCCAGGTCCACCAGACTTAACAGGGTTCTACTTGAGATTGTGGGATTCAGGAAAGAACCAAAGGCACAACAAGTCCCTTCCTGTGAACCTGAGTCAAGATTTTCCAGGAGCCAGTTTGAGCATGGGTGTAAACTGAGGTAGAAACAGGTCAGGAACAGGGAACACCCAAAGGACTCTATCAGTTATGATTCCAACAGGAAGCAAATGGCAAACTCACAACAGGAAAATTCAGAGAGAGTTGAATAAAGGGCTTATTTACAAAGGTCTAGGCAGGGTATGAAGAAACCACAAGGGATTAATGCAGTCCCTGAGACTGGCATAGCAGGTGTTACCACCCCTGGGTCAAAGTGTTGAAGGGAGGGAGTGGTAACTAGAACCCAGAGACAAGGAGGGTTACAGGAGGAGAGCCACATGGCAAGAGCTGAAGACGCGTGTGGCAGGACACAGCCAACAGGCAGGGACCTGCCAAAGGAATTAGCCTCCAATCCCCTCCTCCCTCTAATCCCTGCCAATTCTATCCTTGGGCCAAAGGGGAAGGCCACCCTTGTTAGAATCCAAGGTTGTCCTCCTGGTGCCCAAGCAGAAGGGAGAAATACGGAGAAAGTCTGGAGGACCAGCAGAAGATTGTCATTTCCTTCAGAGGTACAAAGAAAGTTCAGGCTACTTAGAATTTGAATCTTGGCAGTGATTTAAAGCATCCATGAGACCACCTAGGTTAAAATCCTTGCTCTGCCATTAAGTAGTCATGTCTCCTGAAACAAATCTCTTCACACCCACAAGATTCAGTTTATTAGCTGAGTGTGGTGGTGCATACCTGTAATCTCAGCAGCTTGGAAGGCTGAGACAAGAGAATCATGAGTTCAAAGCCAGCTTTAGCAATGAGCAACTCAGTGAGATCCTGTCTCAATAAAATACAAAATAGGGCTGGGGATGTGGCTCAGTGGTTGAGTGCTCCTGAGTTCAATGCCCAGTAAGAAAAACAAAAAGCAAACAAACAAACAAAAAAGACTTAGTTTATTTACTTATAAAATAGGCACAAGTATTCATAGGACTGTTGAGATTCTATAAAGCACTGAACATAGTTAATGATGTATAGTAAGTGCTCAATAAATGTTCATATTAATTTTCCCATTATTGCTATTACTGTTTTTTATTTCTGATAAATATTAGACAGCCCATGTCATCTGATGTTTTTCCATTGCTTTTATAAAGGAGTCTTCTCTATTCCACTTTCTCCAGCACCAAGAGAAGAGGGAAGTCAGATTAATGGATGTGTTAAGATACAGAGGCTACTGTGACAACCAAGAAACTCAAAGTGTCAGAGACACCAGGCAGATATTTGCAAGAGAGATACTAAGGCCAAATTTCCTGATTGTCCTATGTAGGTTAAAATACCCCCCTCAGGACAGAGTTGAGAAGCTCACAAATTCCTATTATACTTAAAAGAGGAAATAAATCAGAAAGGTGAAAATGAGTTTATATAGAACAATCTATGTATTTATTATACAAAGAAATGAAAACTCTTCAGTAATTCATTGGCAAATTTAGCATGTGTCTGAAAGAGCAAAGGAAACAGGATGCCTCTGACAACAGCGAAAATTCATGGTCTGCGTGAACTTGGTTTTATATAGCTGGCCATGACTTAAGGGCACTTGCAAAAATTGATGCCATTCATTCCAGTGTTCCCTATCATTGTGAAGTCAGAATTTTCCCCTCTGTATTCTACCATAAGTATGATTCATTGTAATAAATATTCCTGTTTTGACAACCTGACCAAGCTAAGTTAAAACCTGAAAATTAGTATTGGCAAGTTAATAGAATTCTATGGATCCATGAGTCACTGAGTTCAGCATCAGATAAGAATGCAGAAGTGGAGAATGCAGAACACAATTTCTGTCAGGGGAATAAGAATGAATTGAGGGCAATCGAAGGACTAACTCCAAAGACATGTATGACACAATCCCTGGGCTTAACATTTTAGTCTTTGATTATCTTGCCTGTTTTGATTCAATAAGTTTGAACAGACACGGGTAGGTTGTAGATTTTTTTTTTTTTTGGTTGGTTGATTTTAGAGTTTTGTCTTTAAAAAGGTTTTATTGAAATAGCATTTATACATCATATAATTCTCTCATCTAAAATGTACAATTCAGTAGATTTTAGTATATACACAAATATGTGTAACTATCACTACAGTTAATATTAGAACATTTTCATCACCACAAAAAGAAACTGTACCCTTTAGATATCATCCCTTTGACCCCATTTCCCCTTGCCCCAACACCTAAGCAAACACTCACCTCTTTTCCATCTCTATGTATTTACATATTCAGGCCATTGCATACCAACAGAATGAGTGATATGAGATCTTCGTGACTTCACTTAGTATGTTTCTATGGCAGAATAATATTCCTTTGTGTGGAATATTATTTCTATATCCACTCATTGGTTGCTGGGCATTGTTTGGGTTATTTGGGTTATTTCCACCTTTTGGTTAAGAGGAGTAATGCTCCTGTAAACATTCATGTATAAATTTTTGTGGGTAGATATTTCCATTTATCTTGGGTAGACACATGGGAGTGGACATGAGGGGTCATATAGTAACAGTGCTGAACTATTTAAGGAACTACCGGATTGTTTTCCAAAGTGGCTAAACTGTTTTGCATTACCATGATTTCTACCGTTTCTTTTTCTTTATCCTTTTAACTGTTACGATGGTAGTCAACCTAATATCTAAATGAAAGCACAAAACACTGTGTCAGTCACATTCACAAATAATTCTCCTCCAGAATAAAGATTCTCACTTCCCCATCCATTCCTAAATACATATGAGCTCTCTATAGCAAATCACAGTGAATCTTATAAGGATTTAAATAAGAATTATGTGGTCTTTTGTAATAGCTCTATAAGATGCAATCACCTTATTTATTTTATTTAAAAAAAAAAGTGAGAGCTGGGTACAGTGGTGCATGCTTGTGATCCCAGGGCCTTGGGAGGCTGGGGCAGGAGGATTCCAAGTTTAAGGTCAGCTTCAGCAAGTTAGTGAGACTCTCAGCAACTTAAGGAGATCCTGTTTTACAATAAAAAATGACAAGGACTGGGGATGTAGCTCAGTGGTAAAGTGCCTCGGGGATTAATCCCCAGTATGGAAAACAAAAGGAAATGCAAAATAGACAACAACAACAAAAGAACACAGCTAAGTGAGATATGCAGGGAGGGGCATGACTTCTTTAAACAGATGGAGAAGCAAAAACACAGGAAAATTTGTAACTTGCCCTAAGTTGCATCTAAGTGGTAATGCCAAGGATAGTATCTCATTTGTCAATCACTTCCCTCAAGGAGGTTATAATGCAATAGGGAATAATAAGCTCTTAATGTAAATGATAATGACGAAAGATGCATGTGCTATGAGCCAAATAGCTAATGAGCCAGAATGTGATAAAAGAGCATGGTAAAGTGTAAGGAGATGGGGATGAGGACAAAGTGGGGAGGAGGGAGGAAGATACAAGAGAGATTTCCCCGAAGAAAAAGAGAAAGTGGTGCCAGAGCTAGTCCTTGGAGGATGCTCAGGAGTTTGAAAATTTGCTGGATCACAAATTAGCAAAACCAATGACTTGGAAAACGGAAGCAGAGCTAGGCAGTTCATTTAGAGTGGAAAGTAGCCCCTTATATTTAGCTGAGTAGTAGTAGTTTATGAGTTTGATTATAAATCCTGGATTAAAGAAGCCAGTCTTTATTTAGGAGACAGTAAAGAGAAATCAGCAGAAATTTTATCAAAGGGTTTTTTTGTAATCTATGTGGTTCTTTAATGATATTATTTTGGCAGTGTTGTATGGGGGAGGGGGAGTAAAAGGATAAGGAACGCAGCAAAACAGTCTCAGTATAAAATAACAAGCATCTTAATTGCAGTTTCTCAAACAGGGTGTATTTAACCCTCAGTGCACATATGCAAGTTTTAGAGTCATTTTTAGCTGTCACTCAGGGGGATGTGCTTCTGGGATCCATCAGGTAAATACCCTAAAAAGCACAGAAGAACATCCTACAACCAAGAACCAGCTAGTCCACAATGTCAGAAGTACCCAGGTTCAGAAAACCTGATCTAAATCAAGGTGGTGGCAGTGAAAATAAAAGAAAAAGACAACTATTAGAATTATTTTCTAGGGAAAAGTTTTAAAAAGATTTAAAAATCAATTGAGTCTGCAGGTAAGTTAGGTAGTAAATGGTTTATAACTTGCATGATTGACAAAATTATAATAGCAAAAACAATTTTAAAGAAGCTGATAAAAAGAAGAAAGAATGTGTAAATATATATTATACATGTATTATATGTACATATTTCATATACATATTACATTAAGGTTTTAGAAACAAGTGACTTGTGAATTATATTAAACTCTTTGTAGTTTTGCCACATGTAGAATGGCTTTGAATTTGTTCAAAACAGGCCTATCCATGTGGTAATCCTTTGCCTTTTGCTCTTAGATCTCTTTCCTCTGTTTCCTTAATTTGCTCTGTATCACACACAGAGGGGTGATTCTGCACAACATATTGCCAGCCTTCTTTACCAACTGGGTTCTGGTAAGTTTGGCCACTAAGAGTCACAGACAGGAGTCTGGGGTGTAATAGGAGGGAAGAAGCCAGGGTATGTCTCTCCTTTTGCTCTGGCCAGTTTTCTGACAATGATTGTGTCCCCTCCAAGGTCGTAAACCCTGCCCTTGGTGGATTTGGCTCCCACTGAGCACCCTAGCTCCTGAATTCTGGGACGAACATCTCCTATTTGTGTCTCTCCAGCCCTAACAACTGCCTCCTTTGCCAATCCCTGGCTTTACCATTTTCTGCCTGTCCTTATAGTTCTTCCAACACCTCTGTAACTAGTTTTCCATGTTAAATCCTTTTATTCATGGCTTGGTTTGTGTTCTTTCTTCCTGACTGTATTCTGATTGATTCATTTTGTTTAGTCTTAAATTCAAACCATTGGAAATGGGATAATAGACTAGGAAATGAAAGAGACACAGTAACAATTTTTGACCTTTCAATTCAATAAAATGAAATATACAAAATTATTGCCTTCAAGAGTAGGAAAAGAACCGCGAAGAATGTGGGATCCCAGAAACACTGAATGGAGAGATTATGTCCTTTAGAAGATAACAGCTGTAGCCCCTTCTTCACGTAGTTAACGAAACACAGAACAAGATATCAGGAAGCTGGCTTGTATTCCCATTCCCTTATCCACTTTATAAACTTAAAATCTTTACAGTTTCAGCCAGGTATAATGGTGCATGCTTGTAATCCCAGCCACTGGGGAGACGGGAGCAGGAAGAGCTCAAGTTCCAGGCCAGTGCTGGCAACTCAGGGAGACTGTTATGGTTTGTATATGGGTGTCCACCCAAAGTACCTGTTAATCCAGGAATATTCAGAGGCAAAAGGATTAGATTACAAGAGATGTAACTTAATCAGTCCATCCTAGTCTGAATGTACTAACTGGGTGGTAACTGTAGGCAGGTGGGGCATAGCTGGAGAAGGTGGGTCACTGTGGGCATGTCCTAGAAGAGTTCATCTTCCCTGGGGCCCCTTCCTTTCCCCCTCTGCTTCCTGGCCACCATTAGGTGAACAACACTTCTCCAGCATGCCCTTCTTCCATGATGTCCTGCTCCACCCGGGGCCCAGAACAGTGGACTATACCTCTGAAACTGGAAGCCAAAATAAACTTTTCCTCCTCTAAGTTATTCTTGTCAAGTATTTTGGTAATAGCAACACAAAGCAAACACAAGAAACTCTGATTCAAATATATAATAAATAAATAAAAGGACTGGGGATATAGCTCAGTGGTACAATGCCTCCGAGTTCAATTTCCAGTACTGAAAAAAAAAAAAAACCAACAAACAAATAAAAAAAAGAGACAGTAACAATTTCAGGGTCCCAGTTGCCTAACTGCAAAGGAATTAATAAGACACATCCAAAAAATGTTAAGATTTTGTTGCTTTTCAGATTGGTAAGTAATTTTTAAATTATTTCCTATTTACCCAATCTTGTGGTGGGCCTAAAATTATGAGGTCAGTTTTTTTTTTTTTCAATGACTAATTTATTCCTTCCTAATAAAGAAAATAACTTTAGATCACAAATAAACAAATAAATAAATAACCAGAAAGAAGGGTATTTTTCCCAGCATTGAGTTCTAAAACATGCTGAATTGAGCATAACTCTGACCGTAAAAAAACTAAAGTATAAGAAAGGAATCAATACTTTTAACATAATATATTAATCGCTTTTAAAAATGAAAGCATATATAAAACCAAGAAAGAGCCTGTCACTGGATATTTGATGTATTTTTTTGAGAATGAAAATGAAAAGAAACATTAATGTAAAGGTTAAAAATTATTTTAGAATTTATAATCGGGTTAGCTTGACAGGTGGCTGATGAAATACAATTCTACATCTCATTTTATATTACAGTGAATTTGTTTTGTCATGTGTATTATAATTCACATTAGAAAAGCTAGTAATCATTCTACTGTTACCTCCAGTTTTATTGTGGGAAGGACCTGGAGAAGCAATAGCTTAGCTCTTACCCAATGCCAGGAATGAATTGCAGTCAGAATAAACAAAGACTTAATTACAGCCTTTAAGTGAAAGCTGGAATAGTACACGTGGAACTGAAATCTTATCCAAGTAAAATTAAAAAAAAAAAAAGGAATAGGATAAAAGAAGTGAAGCTAACTGGGATTTTAGCAGTTGGAAGAAACAATCAAACTTAACTTCTACTGGGGAATGTAACTCAGTGGTAAAGTGCTTGCCTAGTGACGCATGAGGTGCTGGGTTCAATCCCCAGCATGTCAAAAAGGAAAAAAAAAAAGTAACTAAGTTGTTATTGTTGAAAAAATTAGGTTAGCATTTTAAGTCTTTGCAAGGATTTTCAACTGTTTTCGGGTCTATTTTGTTAATTTGCCCCCAAATAGTATTTTAGTACCTACAATAAAAAGGATTATAGTAGATAGTATATAATTTTATGAAATAAAGACACATGAGACTTAAACATAGTATACACAATGGGTAATTTCATTTATGGTTTACACTGGGGTTAAGGGACATTTAATGGAAAATACATAAAAGTGAACCTTTTAACAGAAGGCAAGTCAAAACTTAAGAGAGTCACATAATCATGTCATTCCATAAAACAAGCAGGCCCAGGAAATGAGAAACTAATCCGAAGGGCGTTTTCAGTTCTGGATAAACTACAGGGCAAGCAACTCAGCTGAATTGTTGCCCTTCTACATGATGGTGGTACTGAACAATCTCCTGAGTTTTACAAGATTTTTCAGCAAACCCTTAATTGTTAAGTCATTATAACAACTACTGATGTGTCATCCCTGCTATAATTGCTTTAGGCTCTTTTCAGCACCTGTTTTGCATTTACTGATAGTATTAAAAGACTTAACACAAATGTAAAATGAGACTATTACTTTTGTCAATTGCATGTATACATTTGTTACAAAGCATTTTTAAACACACACACACACACACACACACACACACACATCATGGGAATAGCCTGCTTCTGTTACTGCTGTACAAATGAGACCATGTTTTAGAGTTCCTGGAGGTCAACAATTGTTATACATATGTAAAAAGACCTTGGAAAAAGAGGAAAGCAATAATATTCACATAACTAGGGGAGAGGATTTATTTATCTTGGTAGCTATTACATCCTCCGCCCCTCCTGGAAAGCCTTTTCCCCAACATTTTTTACATGGCCAAAGCTGCTTTCAGCTCAAACCTGTGGCCCCTGAAAAGGCTGAGAAGTCATGGAAAAATGCAGTCACTGGAAGCAGCAGATAGTCATTCCCCTGCCCACATCTGTTCTTCTCATTTCACCCTGGTGTAGGGCCTACAGACCGTAGGCTTTCTTCTACAGAAGAAAGCCTTTGATAATCATCCTTTCACATTTCCATGCTTTCTCAAATAATAATAACAACAAACTACAACAACAATAACATTGGTTCTTGTCTGAAGGGTATTAACTGAACTTATGCAGATATTTACACAAATATTGTAAAAATATTATAAAAATTGAAGTAGAGGTTTATGGTATCCAACTGCACAGCCTCCATTATCAAAGCCAACTATGGGTCTTGGTAGCCTCAGAGTAATTTATTCCCATGACAGTATTAATATCTATAGCAGGAGAAAACTGTGAGATCTACATACTTTCTATATCCTCTCTCGTCTGGCTCTGGAGAGACGAGAATGTTCTCACTCTGACCACTGGGTCAGGCCCTGGGGCTTTGTGACAGCACTTCTGTGAGAATAACTGTTATATTTTAGCCGGAGTGACCTGTAGGACCTGAAGAGTTCCATCAATTCCATGCTGGTTGCCACCTTCATGTTGATGCCCCAGTGTGGGTGTATAACTCATCCTCCACAGAGGGAAGTTTTTGAAATCTTTTTGATATCAAAACTACCCAGCGGCGGGATGGCCTCCTCAGCCCTGCTGCCTGAATTTACCTTGTTTTATAGCTGACGTTTCAATTCTTTCTTTAACATGAAAGCACTGTGGATCAATAGGAGTTCTGAAACTCTGTACACAGGAAGATTTATCAACTAGTCCATTTTATCGTCACTTTAGAAGAGTTTAGAAAATATGCCTCCCAACATGAACAATCTCCAGAAAAGAGGGGAGTTAAAATGAACGGTGTTATAGAAGCATTGCATTAAAGAAAAACTCAAAGTCCTGCAGTGGCTATTTAGGATCTTTAATTTTTTACATTGGTGACAAAAAAATAATATGGAATAATGTCAGGAGCTAAATGGTAGGTACATGGAGATTGAAAAATAAGCCACAATACAGATATCTGAAAATAAATGAACTTGTGATCCTTCAAAAAACCATCACCACCAACAAAAAACAAAACAAAACAAAAAACACTTTAAGTTCTCATACAAGAAAACACCACGGTAAGAGAGTTCTTAAAGGTTTTTTTCCTATTCCTACAATATTAGTTAAATGGAAGTGTATACTTTACAGAAAGAAAAATGGACTCACAGAACAGCAAGAGAATAAAACAGCAAAGATAACATAGCAAGGTCATTCTTGATTTGGGGATTTAAACCACTCGGATCTAACCACATTACTACTGCACAGTTGTGTTAGAGGTCACTTTACATGAAAGATATTTTCTTTCATTGCTGAAGGTAAAAGAAATTTTAAAATTCCACTAGATCACTAGATATGCTAGAGCAGACTTAGGAATAGAGGGGGGAAATCATTTGCTGTTTGTTGAAGTTGACTGAATGCCCTGGGGTTTCATTTTCTTAATGCTACAAGCCAATAAAATGTTTTACTTTGTAACCTCTGGCAAGCCAGTTGAAAGTCAGCAGATGGCTTCACAATGGCCTTGATAGGTACTTTTTTCTGATCTCTTACTTTGTGATGGATGAGGTATAATTTTTAACACAAGAATTTTGTGGCAGACTGAGAATAGAAGAAAGAAACAGGTGTTGAATGATATAAAAACACATAAGATCAAGTTAGACTTGAAATACCATTTCCGTTTTTTTCCTGACTTGAAAGCCAAAGAAGGGACTTACTCCCTATAGAGAGGAGATTCTGAAGATGAAAATGCAAAGTTGAGGATTTCAGACTAAAACTGTCTCTCCATCACAAAAAAAGCTTGAGTTTTATGGCTTTTGGAGAATATTAAGGGAGAAATGGGTCTTTGAGAAAAGGCCTGTTAAGGAAATGAATTGTTAGGCAAGAATAGTGCAAGTGTGGCAAATTCTTTAGCTCTCTGTGAAAGGCATGGAAAGAGATATATAATTGTATCTGTGGACTTAAAAGGCATCCTAAAGATTTATGGCTTAAGATGAATGTAAAACATGAGTCTAGCAATGTCTAGCTTTTTGCAGCTACTGCAGAGTTTGATTTACAAATGCATTTGATTTGGAGAAATGGCACTTTGTAATTTACCCACTGGCATAATAAATGATCCAACATTCATTTAGTTCCTTTCCCTCTACTGCTAACAAAATGCATTATGATTTGGTAAAATTACCTGCATTTGGGGCAGCAGGAGGAGGGCAATATAAAATAAGCAACTGGTGAAGGCAGTTACAGAATAGATCATATTTGGTTTCTAATACTTGAGGTTGGCATTATCAGCATACTCACATAATTATATTGCATTTCTCTTGGTTTTGCTCTCATCTTATTTAATATTCCTTCATAACTTTTCACTTAAAACACAGCATGGGGATGTAGAAAGAAAATCATATGGGTCCATAAATAATTCATATACACCTGAAGGCATAAAAATCATGCTAGACAAAAACAAGTAGTAAGAAAGGTGAACAAAAAGTTAAATTTAAATGTTGTTAGGAAAAAATCAGTGGAAATCTGAAAGGGCTTGAAAACTAATAAAAAATGACATCATTCTCTCAAAAAAGATGTATGTAACCTCACTCTTTGGCCCCCTTCGTGGCAATTAAACTAATTTCATCAGGGATTGTCTTGAACATGAATAACTTTGGTGTTTGAAAGATTGTTAATGTTAAGATGCAGAACTGTCAGCTCCATACAAAGAGATTTCCAAGTCTATTTACATAGTGTTCTTTGCCGTCTGGGATGATATGCTGAACTGTGCCATGTTTTTAAGAAGTACTTGTCAATCCACTTGCAAACTTCAATGGTGATAGCATTATGTCTCTAGACTTCAGAATAATAGAGACTCTGCTATTGAATAAAAGTCACTGACTGCACTTTTTAAAGATATTGAAAACATAAAAAAGTATTTTTGAGGAAGAAAAATTTTAATAGTTTAGGTTTGATGTTATTTTACAAAGCAGTTAACCATTTTGTATACATTTCTATGGAGTGATATTTAATACTGTAGTATTAAATAGTTTATTTTCTTATAAGTATTGAAGCATGTACAAAAAAAGAAAAACAATACACAATACTCTAAAATCTCAAAAAAAAAAATAAGTACATAGATATGGAAAGCACCCAAACACATTTTTTTTTTTTGCTTATTAGCATTATTCTTCCTTATGGGTACATCTACTTTTATTTTAGATGCTGATAAATTAATGATAATAATAATGGTTAACATGTATTTAATAGATACTAGGAGTCAGACAGTATGTCAAGTATTTTATGAGATTTTTCCCATTTAATCCTGTCAAGAGGCCTGCCAGTTATCCCCAATTTATAAATGAGGGAAAGTCATATAGATGAGAAACCTAGATGAAAAAAACAAAAAACAAAACTTGTCCAATGTGATAAAGCTTGTAAATTCTGGAGCTGGATTCTAGCAGTCTAAGGGCTGAGTGTACACTCCCCCCACTCCCCTCCACCACAATCTCCAATACTAGGATGAACCCAGGGATGCTCTGCCACTGAACTACATCCTCAGCCCTTTTAAATTTTTATTTTGAGACAGGATCTTACGTGTTTTTTGTTTGTTTGTTTGTTTGTTTGTTTACCTAAGACTACTCTAGAATTTGCAAACCTCCTGCTTCAGGCTCCTGAGTTACTGAAATTACAAACAGGCACCACTGGGCCCAACTGAGTATGCACTCTTATATATTATGTTATTTTCTGAGCTCATCAAAGAAAAAATTATCACCAATCTTATTGTTATGAAGCAAAATTAGGTATGTGTTGATTCTGTCTTAGATCTTTGCAAAATGGGTCTGCTGAACTGAAAAGGACTTCCGTTTTAAGATGGTTTCAACAATCAAACAATTGTCTTAAAACATGGCTCACTGTCATTTAACAGATACCGCTATTAATGAAAAAATTCTCAACAATCCAGATCCACTAGACTTATCCTCTGACATCAATCATTCTGCCTTATAATGAAAGGTACCTTCAGTTAAGGAAAGGGAAATGACTTGCAAGGAATTGAGAGATTGCATCCCTATGGAGAATTCCCTGCCCTGTAATGGTTTTGACTCTTAATCATCTTCAGTTTGGGTAATGAACAGCCAAGGTAATAACAGCTGAGGGCCCAAAGTCATTTCAGATGCATCACAAGAGTTCAACAGGGCACCGACCGCCCCAGCCTAAAGGAAGGCAGAGAAAGCAATGATGGAGTATGACAGCAGCAATACCGTCTCGCTTTGCAATTTCTCTTTACTTGTCAACGGCCAACACTTCATTTTAATTCTCCCTTGCTGTCAAGAATGAAAATAGTCTTCTTAGAGAATCCTTGATTTATAAGAGTAGTTGGTGTCTAAGGCAGAAAATGGAAGTGTATCTATGAAAGAGGGGGTGGGAAAATAAAAATAAGCAATAAAACACAAGAAAAAATCTGAAAATATAGTTTTTCCCTTATAGACACAATAAAATTACATTAAAAATTAGCATTCCCCAAAGCAGGGCAATGTATATAGATACAAAGATTTCTTGTTAATTGGTGCCCATTGAATTCCTGGGAAAGAACTAAAGAAAGTAATAGACCCTCTGTGTTCTATTCCCATTCTGCTGCTGATGGAGGTTCGAGACTTTATTTTGATTTTTCAGAATGACCAGCTCTTAGAAATTCCAAAATAACAGGGCAGAATTAATAGAAAGGCATTTATAACTTCTTTAGAGAACTATTGAGCCTCTTCTTCTGGAAGTGGGCTCTTTATCCACATGCTATCAGTCTAAAATACAAATCCCTTCTGATAAAGAGAGAAATAAAGAAAATAATAAAGAAAACAATATTTACAAAAGATTTTTCATGCTTTTTATTTAGTATAACATCAAACTTGAAGTTATGAGTAAAGTTGGAAATCCTCCAAGAAGAGTTTCCTCTAAACCTCCCTAAGAAGTAGTTGTATATTGAACACCAACTCTGGTGGAGAATTCCACCTTCTTGAGGTTAAGTCATTTTTTCCCTCATTCTGAAATAGTTACTTCCTTCATGATTCCACTTATAGGTACTAGGTCAACTTCTTGGAATATAAATTTCTAATCTCTCTGTCACATAACAGTTCTTTTAGATTGAACAAACTTATGCACATATAAACTCTTATTGCCTATTTTGCAGAGAAAAGAGCATGGGGCTCTGCCATAAACCACTTACATAGAAGTGGATATGTTATTAAATATCTCAAAGTCATTTTCATTAATGAAAATGCATAGAAAATTACACCCATTCCATATAGTCATTAAATGGACTGAATTAGCTAATATATGCAAAATGCCTTACAGTGGAAGTACTAGTTGTGGCTAGTATAATTATTAATATAGTGGCTTCCAGTCACCTCCTCCTATCCCAGTTGTTCTTCTCCTGACACAATAGAATAGAACTTCACAGTTAGACAGTGTGTTTCAAGCATGCCAAAATAATACTGTTTTCTGTAGGAGTCATGCCCTTGGTGAATGTATGCACTGTATTCATTATAATTTATGTTCTCACCCGAGCCCTCCAATTTTTGTTTTTGTTTTTTAAATTAAAAAAGGCTGTTGTTGGGGCTGTGGTTGTAGTTCAGTGGTAGAGCACTTGCCTGGCGTGTGAGGCACTGAGTTCAATCCTCAGGACCACATAAAAATAAATAAATACATCTGCAGAACAACAAAACTTGGTGCCCCCCCCCCTTTTAAAGGGCTCTTTCCCTTGTCATATAAATATTCTTTCATTATCAGCATTTAAATAGCAACTTGTGTTAGAAATAATTCTCTAAGAGAAATTTAAATTTTAGTTTTTGGCAGTATTTTAGTCCCTCACCCCTGAGAGTGGCCCAGCAAGGCCTTTTTACTCATTTGTATCTTAAAACTATTATCCTTTTCTGGGATCACCATAGTGCAAGAAGAAAAACAAGAAAGAGTACAATAAAATTTACTAATGACTGTCCTGTGTGGGGTATTTTTTTTTTCATGTTGGGGATTGATCCCAGTGGTACTTTACCACTGAGCTACAACCCCACTTCTTTTATTTGTTATAGTAAGACAGAGTCTCTATAAATTGCTGAGGGTCTCAATAAGTTGTTGAGGCTGGCCTTGAACTTGTGATCATCCTGCCTCAGTTTCCTGAGTTACTAGGATTATAGGTATGTACTGTAATACTGTACCCAGCTTCTGTGTGGAGTATTATATTTAACCAAATATTACTCTGACAGGTTAAACAGTGTAGAATGAATTATATTCTTCATTTGTGCTAGTCCTGCTATTACTAATTATTGCAGCCTAAAATGAGATTATGGTTTTGAGAGAGCCAAGTCAGACTGTTAACTCACATTGACCTTGCAGTTAATGAAAATCTCTAGCAAAAATGTAGATGCTGGGGCTGGGGATGTGGCTCAAGCGGTAGCGCGCTCGCCTGGCATGCGTGCGGCCCAGGTTCGATCCTCAACACCACATGCAAACAAAGATGTTGTGTCCGCCGAAAAACTAAAAAACAAATATTAAAATTAAAAAAAAAAAATGTAGATGCTTTCATTAAAAAAAATACTTATTTTGGTCTACTTATTATGTGTACTAGTCTAAATACTAGAAATATGGCTTTGAACAAACGCAATGAGATTCCTTTTTTCATACAATAAATATAATGTCTTTGAAAAACGCCAATTAGATCTACAATATCATTTAAATTTTATTTTCATTTAAAAATTTTTTTAATTTTTTTGATTTTTGTGGCTCTGGGGATTGCACACAGGGGCACTGCACCACTGAGCTGTATCCCCAAATCGTTTTTTTAAATTTTGAGACAGGGTCTCACTAAATTGCCTCAAACTTATGATCCTCCTGCCTCAGTCTCCTGGGTTGTGGGAATAACAGGGGTGTGCTGGCTTGAAGTTAAAAAATAAAAATAAAAAATAAATAAAAGGACTCCCAAACTATTACCTTGGCTCATTTCTAATCAGGAGGTGGGGGTAAGTACCAGAGCCCAAATGGAATAGGAATAAATTGCTTTAAAAAATAAACTCATATTTTCCTATTGATACAAATAAATAGAGAAGAATGCACAAAGATGCCTGACAAGGCTAGCATTCTTCAGCTATTTTATATTAGAATATAGAACATTGTTGTACTTCACCAGCCATATCTTTGTAGTATTAAAGTTAATTGACACAATTTGGGAATCTCTTTCTTATAGCAACTACTAGCAGTTCTTTTGGGAAAAAAAAAAAAAGCAATTGAGATAGAGAAGCTGTCTTTATTTCACCCTTGATGATGTTGTTCAAAGATTGATTCTTGATTCTTGAGTACTTTTGTCCTTAGTATTGTGGCAGGATAGGCTAGGTTGTGACAGTGATGAACTCCAAAATCTCGGTGGCAGAAAGGACATCTCACTCTCTTATTTCTTGGTATGCTATATTTCTATAACAGTTTGGAAGCAGGACCCTGTCTTTGATAATCACTCAGGAATTCCAGTGGGTTGAGCAGCTGCCATCTTAAATACTGTCAATCACAAAGCCAGAGGGAAAAGCAGATGTGTTGAAGGAGGCAACACAGAAGCCAGAAAAATGACTTGCCACATCTAATCCCAAGTCCACAGGGAAGTATAATCCTACTGTGTGTTGAGAGAGTAAGGCTGGAATTTGTAAACCACAATACTGATTACCATAGGGGCACTATTTACTAAATATATTCTTTCCTTCCAAAGTAATATTACTTACAGGTGTTCAGAATCTTACTTTGACAATTATGCTAATATGATCCGTTGTGCAATTTATAATAGTGCATTAAATTTAGGAAGTTCTTACATTATCTGTCAGGTGTCTTCATAAATCTGGAATACATTCTCTAATTAGTTCACTTTTCTAATGTCAAAGAAGTAAATCATTTTATACTTTTATAATAAAAGGGTTTGGTATAAAATTCTTACTTGGTTTTTGAGAGGTATGAGTACTTCTAGAATCATGTGGGCTTTTCCACCTAGGGTTGGAAGTCTCTCAAATGCTAAAATGACATTAAATTAATTGCCACAAATGATTATGAAGTAATCTGGAATTTCTCTATAGACGCTCACCCATAATCCACCTCTTCTATATTTTTACAGAAAAAATTGAGGCATCATGATTTTTCAGTAAATTAGGCTTTGGGAATTTACAGGTTGTGAATGACTGCCCTGAATGGCGACAGTGGCAGAGCATTTTTGTGAACTCGTTGCTTAGTTCTGTATGTGGTACTACTAGACCCTTACAAATTGAACCACTGGACCACTGGACCACAGTAAATAACTGTCTGCCTAAGTCTATTCAGGTTTAATCTTTTCTAAAAATTCCGTCCCAATAACATTGTATTTCCTTTATACTATTTACCTCTGAAGAACCTAGTTTTGATCTTCTTTCCCTGGGTTTCTGGTCTGTGCCTGTTTTGTTTGTGTTAATGCTCTATTGGTCATATGTGGAATGGAAGTGAATATTTTTTCTCTTACTCTTTGTTTAATACACTCTCCTGTTACTTGAATGCATTTCAGTCTTTCAGAACTCCCACGAGGACGCCAGTGAAAGTAGCCAGTAATTGTTGATGAAATTTTTGTCACTTCTGCATCATATATAAGACAACAGAACTGTTGAGAACAAAAGCTGGTCCTTTCTTGTCCTTTGTATTCTGAGAAGGTTTACAGGAAACTCAAATCTAGTTAAGCATTTTGTTATTCTTCAAACTTAGCAAGTGCAGTATAAGGTAGAAATTCATGATGATTAATAAAATAATGTAGCAACTTGAATCTTTAGGTGACTAAAAAATATCTTCCTCTCATAGTTTGGTGCTCTGTCATCAAACTTATAAGTTAGCTTATAGAGTCCAGAAATTCCAGAACTGAATTGATTGAAGATTTACTTATCTTTGCATTAATTACTATCATAAAGTCTCCATAAATTATTCACTGTTTATTATGAAACTTTTATGTTTTTGAAAACTTTGAGTTATAAACACTTATTTGTTGGAAGCATAATTTGAATCTAATGGTTTGTTCAACTTATTTGCTTATTCTCCTTCCATTCATTTTGATGTAATACTATAGTGTTATGAAATAGTACAATACCAAAAGAAAACAATAATTAAGACAATTCAGGATATGAGGAAACTATGATTCAGAAAAAAACAAGGATATGATAACCATTAAAACTAAGAATCACACACAAAAAATTTGATCTTGGGGCCGGAGTTGTAGCTCAGCGGTAGAACACTCCACCCAGTAAGTGCATGGCCCTGGGTTCAATCCTCAGCACCATTTGTGGTATTGTGTCCAATAAAGGTATTCTGTCCAACTACAACTAAAAAATAAATATTAAAAAAATTTTTTTATCTTGGAGCCAGATCTATGACTCTTCATTACTAAGCTTTGCACCAAAATTTCAGAAATGATGAAGTTTATTTATTTACTTGGTACTGGGGATTGAACCCAGAGGCACTTAACCACTGAGCCACATCTCCAGCCCTTTTAAAAAATATTTTATTTAGAGTCAGGGTCTCACTGAGTTGCTTAGGGCCTCACTAAGTTGCTGAGGCTGGCTTTGAACTTGTGATCCTCCTGTTTCAGCCTGTTGAGCCATTGGGATTACAGGCATGCACCACCATGCCCAGCTGAAGCTTATTAAAGTACATTTCTTGCCTAAAAATTCTCATTAACAATATATTTCAGAGCAAAATAGTTTTTTCTTTAAGTAAATAATATAAAATGAAATTATATGTTAATTTTATTCTTTTAAATATCTATAATATGGTAGCAAGGTATATAATAAATGCCTCTGGAGGTACTGAGAGCAGAAAGCACAACTTTAGGAAAGCTAGATCATTAGATTTTGTTCTAAATAAAGTAGATAGATGAATTATTAGATTGACATTTTAATGGCTATGTGAAAGAATTTGAGATGTAAGACCAGCTAGAAAGCAATTACAACAGACCAAATGAGAAATGATAAAGACATAGGGCAAAGAACAAATAAAAGAGAAGAATGAGGTCAAGTTCAAGAAATAAGTAGGATAGAAAATCAGTAATTTGATGAATTCCAGAAGTCCTTCAATTTATAATTTCCTAATTTTCTGCTTTGAAACAGTTATTCTTCAAAAGTATATAGATAACTAGGCATGGTGGTATATGCCTCCCAGCAACATGGGAGGCTGAGGCAGGAGGATTGCAAGTTTGAGGCCAACCTAGCCACTTAGTGAGATGCTGTCCCAAAAATTAAAAAAAAAAAAAAAAAAAAGAATAAGGAGGGCTGACATTTAGATCAGTGATAGATCATCCCAAGTATACAGGTAAGAAGAGACTTTATTGAATTTTAAAGCTACACAATGGCCTTTCTACTGGGTGACAGATAGTAGACTCTAAATGAAGAGAAAGGACTAGCATGCAGCCGCTATGATGCTGTGAGTGGCTGAGTGAGGTTGGGGTATTAAAATCACCGGTGCTTAAACTCTGGGTGTCCTCTAAATGCAAGTCATGGCAACTCTAAATGGTGAAGTATGAAAATATGTATTTAAAATAATGTACAGTTATTTAAAAGGTCTACTTGTATAAGGTATGAATTCTCATACGTAGCACCTTCTATCTGTACAATCGACGCTTAAATCCAACAAGTTAAATAATCTGTACATTACAATTTACATGCATAATACTATGAATTCAATACTGTCCTTGAGACTATTTGAAAAAGAGAATTGTAATGAAAAAATCAGATTTCTAATGCTGAGATTTCAAAATTAAAGTAAAATAAAATCTAAAACCTCAAAATCAACACATTAGGTTAACTATTCCACTCTTTAATTGGTTTGCTTTTGGTACTAAGCATTAAATGATTCATGAAATCAGACTTCATACATTTCTTTGCAATCATTTATTTGACTTATTTCTAGGCCAGAAACATAGTCATTTGATAGGCTTTACATGGGAAACTGGTGACTGAAATTTTATTTAATGTTGAATTAAAGGAATTGCCATGAATTAATTTTTAAAAAATGCTAAGTAAATTTAGCCAATCCCAAAAAACCAAATGTCGAATGTTTTCTTTGATATAAGGAGGCTGATTCATAGTTGGATAGGGAGCGGGAGCATGGGAGGAATAGACGAACTCTAGATAGGGCAGAGGGGTTGGAGGGGAAGGCAGGGGGCATGGGGTTATTAATGATGGTGGAATGTGATGATCATTATTATCCAAAGTATAGGTATGAAGACATGAATTGGTGTGAATGTACTATGTATACAACCAGAGATATGAAAAATTGTGCTTTATATGTGTAATAAGAATTGTAATGCATTCCACTGTCATATATAAATAAAAATATATATATTTTTAGTTGTAGATGGACACAATACCTTATTTATTTTTATGTAGTGCTGAAGAACCCAGTGCCTCACATGTGCTAGACAAGCATTCTACCTCTGAGCCAGAACCCCAACCCAAATTATTTCTTTTTGATAATATATCTGATTTAGGATCTTCTCAATTCTTGAATTTGAAGTGAGGATTTTATTCAGATTGCAGTGACTGATTATTAAACTCTTCTTCTCCCAACTTTGGTTAAAAATAAATTTTAATTTTTTAAATATTTTATTTTCTTATGATACTAGGGAGTGAACCCAGTATTATAAGAAAATAAAATATTTTAAAATTTATATATTTATAATGCCACTGAACTACATTACCCTGTCCCTTTTATTTTTTATTTTTGAGACAGGGTTTTGCTAAATGGCCCAGGCTGGCCTCAAACTTGGAATCTTCCTGTCTCATTTTCCTGAGTTGCTGGAATTACAGGTATGCACCACCATATTAGTGACTGGTTTGTTTTATAATTCTATCTATATTTCCCCTTTCCTTCTTTCTGTGTTCTCAAAGTGATGCTCCCCAGGAATGACATTTTTTTCCTTTTCTTATTATACATCTTCCATAGAGAACTTCAGGAGCAGTCATGTTAATTGGCCTATCTTCCTTCCACCATTCCTCCCCCACCTCCCTTCTGACTTTCCTTACTTCCTTTCCTTTCTTTTTTTCTTTTTTTAAAATACAGAAGAATTCACCAGGTTAAGTCTTGGCAATGGCCTTCCTTGGTAAGTTCATGATGTGAGTCAGTATAGCATAAAACTAAATGAAAGGCACCTAGAAAAAGTGTGTTCTCATAATTCTAATTTTTAAAAAGTACTGTTTGAAAATACTAATGTGACCTTAAATTTTTTTAAACAGAAGATCAGAACGGCCAAGCAAAAGAGATACTTTTATTTTGATATGATGATATGATGATTTTATTAATCATTCCATGTAGATCTTTCAAGTTATAAATGCCTTACAGGCAGGATTTTTTATCCTCAATTTGGCACCAATCACTCAGTATTTGTTGAATAAGTATATCAATAAACTCATATAGGAATGGTTAAAGTTATGATAGCTTTATGGGTTTCAAATAAAACCAGAAACCTTTTTATTTTGAGATAAGGAAATTGGTATACGTCTTTTAAGAAAACAAAGAAAATTAAACATTTTTATGAAGTGTTCTGAGGCCTAGTCTACTGGTTGATTTTCTTCAAACTGTGCTGATAGGAAACAGCCTAATCACACTGAAAATGTCTCCTAATTAAAAGTTTCATTTTTGGAATGCAGTTTGCTACCTGATCCTTTTCTGGTTACCAAGAGACTAATTTGCCAAATAGGAAATGGTTCATCGTTTTATAACTTTATTACACATCTTATTCTACTTGGAAAAACTTAGAAGATAACAGGAATGTGTTGGATTTCAAACATTTTACTTAAAATTGTGTCAACAGAAAAAAAATGCAGGAAATGCCTTTCTTCACTTTTGCAGTACAAAGAAATAAATTAAACAGGTTTATGAAGTTGCCCACATTAACGCCCCCACATCTTATTGTAATGTATTAGTTCAGGTATCTACAGTTCTCACTCTTTTGTAAGCTCCTCAGAAGCCAACAAATGTGTCCTCGATTTGTATCCCCTGTACAAAACCTGGCACGTTAGGCATTCATATATGAAAGCAAAAAGTAATATGGTAACCTAAGACTGAAATTAGTTCTCAATATTTTAAAAATAATAACTTTAAGAACCCAAAATTCTTTTATGTTTGGATGTAATCCTGAAATCAACTTGTTTATTACAATATTAAGCAGTCTGCATAATACTTGTTTGTAGACAGCCCTGATGTTTTCACTCTATTTCATCCTATGTTCTCCTCAAATTCCTATAAACGAGGCCCTCTAATTCCTGCATAATCACCACCATTCTAAAGTGTGTGATGGACAAACACTCAATAAATATTTACTTGCTCACTGAATCTTCAATAGTGTCAAGTGCAAGATCACACATGCCCTTATATTGAATAAATTGAAGAATAGCATCCATCAGAAGAGCATTGGTTTCTCTTTCCTCCAGTTTACTTTTAAGAAAACTAATATGTGTGTCCTTAACATTATCAGATAAGATAACTCTAATCTGAATGACAACTCTAATCTGAACCAGGTAAACTCTGGGTTGATTAGCTGGTGCTGAAGCTCTTTGTGGGTCTTGTAACATGCCCTCTGATGGGCCGTTTTCCTCCCCTGCTCATTGTCTTTAGGATTACCTCTAAAATCTTTGGCTCAGCTATTGCTCCCCCTGGAATTCTTTCTATTTCTCTATGTCATGTCAGGCATTCTGCACATCCCCTTGCCTCCAAACCCCCTTGCTTGGGTAACACTCATTCATTGTGTCAGCATTCTCTTCAATGCCACTTCTTCCAGAAGGCCTTTCTTTGTTCTGCTAGAATAGACTAGATAGCACTAGGTACTTCCAGAGCATACTATATTGGAGTATAAATATCTCTTGTCATAATTATTCATCACATAAATTAGTGTCTGTCTTACCTCTGTGCCTCTAAATTTTATGCAAAACTGGGAATTTTTCTATTTTGATAAATACTTTCTCTCCAGCACCCATACTGAATTTATAATTACTAAATTAAATTGAACAAATTAATCATGTCTTCACCTTAGAAGAGAAGATTCAGTAGAGTGATGGGATAAAAATTCCAATGCAAAAGCATTAGAATCTGTAGAAGTGGATTCAAATGCTATTACCAGTGTGATGTGGCCATTTTTTTTTGACCCTGTCCCCTTCTTCTCCAATAAAGCAAGTTAAATAGTATAATTTAGTTTGCTCATATCATAGTTTTTGAAACTAAGAGACACTTGCACTATCACAAATTGAGATACTTTGGTACCCTTGAACATGACTGCTGTCTACACAATGTGACTGAAAAGACCAATAATCAAACAAGTCTTTCCCACAGGGCAGCATGAGGACTGTCCTAGGATGTGCAGTGGGAACAGTTCAGGGTAACAAGACAGGTCTGCCACTCTGCCTCTTGGGGATGCTTGAGACCAGTGATTCCTCCAGCTAACTGACTGGAGAGGACCAAGAGGTACATCCGTTTGTTTCCCAACAGTCTGTAGTACAGAATCATTTCTATTATTTTATTTATAAATCCTAGGCATTATAACTCAGTGCCAAAACTACTAAAATGTGCATTTGTGGCTATGATTGCCATCAAAAGTCAAAATAGAGGCCAAATTCATCATCTATTATTTATATAATTTATATCCAACTTCAAAACAGATGAGGCATTGTAGATAGTTAAATGAAACAAACTCTTTACACAAGTATTATGGTAGTGTCAGAGAAGGAGAACAGTACGCCGAGACATTTGAGCACTGAAGCTCTGTATGGTAGGGGCAGGGTTCAAACATGTGAAATATGGAGCAAATGGGACATTTACCATGGGCCCTGATCTAGAATTTCACTACTATATTTCCCTGTTCTTTCCTTTTATCTTACAGATGTACAATATTCCTTTTCAGATATCAAAAGGGAGAAAAAGCAATTCATAGTTCTTCACTAGAAGAATGCAAAAGACTGACTTTTTTTTCCCCTTGGGTGTCTTCCTTTCTAATTAATCATATAGTTTTTGGTTCAACAATTAAAATACACCCAAAGACTGAATCACATATTGGAATGACTACGTATGCTAGAAACTCAGTCACATCTCATTCGTAAAAACAATAAATAATTCAGCCAATGTGTTTATGGTCATCAGTATTCAAGAAAATACTTACTACAAAAAAAGCCTGTGCTCCAAAATGAATGCTAATGTTCATTGGTTAGCTCTATGAGATGCTCCACAGACTTTGTAGGTGGAATTTGAGCTAAAGAGTTTTATTTGCTTTTAAAACACAGGAAAAGAAAATCTTACACATTTTCTGCCTTAATCTATCTAATGTAACTAATTAAGTCATTTGGTTTAATAACTATTTCATTATGTGTCTCAATTATTATATTGCTTGACTACACCCTGTCCTGCTTGGCTCCCATTCCTCTCTTAACCTTAAAAAAATTAGTGACTTAATCATAAAAACCACAAAGCCAGAAATAACCTCGAAACCACATCCATACTTTCAGACAACCCGTAAATCACCCCAAATAGATCTCTATCCTAAGAATTTCCCCAGACAGATTCTAGAATTTCCTCTGTTTTTAAAGTGTTTCAAGACTTAAAGCTTGCCTTTTCTTTGTTTATCATCCAAAAAGAAACCTTCATCCAAGTCTAAAATTAATGATTAGCCTCTTTTTCTTTACTTTGGTCAACTGTCTTCTCTTGGAACAGGAATATGATCTCAAGAAAGAATAGTTACTTCTCTATCATGACTATCATGACTCATCTGAGCTATGTACAAAGCAAAGAATTCTGGACTTTAAAAATGCTCCATGTATGATCCAACTTATGAAGTTTTGCCATTGAAATATTCTATATCATATCAATGGACATCCACTGAAAATGGTTGGCATGGAGAAATACAGTATTCATTGTTAAAAAAAACAAACAACAAAAAACAACTGGCATGTGAAAAAAAAAAAGGTCACCCTATACACCATCTATTAAATCATTTAATTTTTGGTACCTCTGTATAATCATATATCATGAAACTAGATCATAAATCATAAAACCAGATGCCAGTGGGATGGGGAGTAGCTCAGTGATAGGGTGGTTACCTCTCATGGATGAGGCCCTGGGTTTGAGCCTCAGCACTTCAAAAATAAACAAATGAGATGCCAATTAAGCAAAACATATGTTGTTCATGGTCGCCAAACACAAAGAAGCTTGAACCTAAGACATTAAATAGGCAAACACATTATAAGTCAGTTACTCCCTAACGGTGGTAAACTTGGGGGTAAAAAGATTATCAGGAGAGTGCAAAAACACAAATATTTTTAATTTTGACAATTATATATTTAATATGTATAGAAAACAATATTACATTCCTGCAATTTTACTGGTATCTTTGTTTAGAACAAAGCTAAATTTTGATTAATAGTAATTTAAATAAAAATAATAAAATAATGGTGTATTGCAATTCCAGGTATGACTGAAAAATGGTATAAATAGTACTATGATAAACAAAGTTCAGAAAACACTATCACTGTTAACTCACTAGTATTGGTGTCACAAATACAGAATGATTATAGTGTTTTAAAATTGAAATTAAGGCCAATAAAAAAATAAAATAAAAATAAAACTGAAATTAAGGTAATTTAAAGAAAATGTGGTTATTTGGTTTACCGGTTACCACATTTTGAATAGTGTCTATGGGAATAACTCATTATTAACATTGTGTTCTTAGGCTTTTTACACTTAATTATTCTATTCAATAATACATTGATCAATCAATGAATATTTATTAAGCTTTACTGTGCATGGGGTCCTGTGACAGGTAAGTTTTGTGAATTCTATAAAAATCTTTTAAAGTCACTCCATTGTCTTTCTTTAAAAATTTTTGGGTAATGTTTACTTTAAAAAGTAACAGTTTCATTGTTAATAATATAGATAATACAGGGTCTGGGGCTGTAGCTCAGAGGCAGAGTGCTTGCCTAGCATGTGTGAGGCATTGGGTTCAATCCTCAGCACCACATTTCCATCTACAACTACAAAATAATTTAAAAATATATAGATAATACAGAAAAAATTATGTCAAGAGGAATCTCAGCAACCTCACTGTTCAGATATAGATTAAAATGCAAATGATTATTTTCTCTATAGTCATTTTTGAAAGAAAATGTATAGAATTATTTTATTAACAGAGTTAGTACTTGACTACATATAATTTTATATCACACTTTTTCTCCATTTAATATTTTATTCTTTCCATTTTCACACAGTGTTATCTATTTTTCAAAATATAATCTGAAGGACAAAATATACTGTCTTAACTACTCACCTGCCAATAGACATATGGCTGAGCTCTGGTCAAAAAAAACTGGGATAACAAAGGACTTAAAAACAGCATCCTACAGTGATGCAGCCACATCAGTGTTTATATCAGCTTAATTCAAAATAGCTAAACTATACAACCAACCTAGGTGCCCTTTAACAGATGAATGGATAAAGAAACTGTGATATATATACATGGTGGGTTATTACTCAGCCTTAAAGAATGAAATTATGGCATTTGCCAGTAAATGAATGGAACTGGGGGATATTATGCTAAATGAAATAAGCCAATCCTAAAGAACCAAAGGCCTGATGTTTTCTTTGATATGCAGATGCCTATTCACAACAATGGGAGGGGGAAGAATAGAGATACTCTGGACTAGACAGAGGGGAGTGAAGGAAGAGGAGGGGGCAAGGGAGTAGGAACAATAGTAGAATGAATTGGACATTATTACCCTATGTGCATATATGATTACATGACCTGTGTAACTATATCATGTACCATGTACAACCAGGTGAATGAATTTGTATATGATGTGTCAAAGGCCTTCAGAACAAGTAAAGAATATATTAAAAAAAAATGGGATAGAAGGGATGGTCCTGGCCTCCAGGCCCAGCTCTTCCCAGTGCATGTGCTCTTTTCCCCTTCAAGTGCCAGCCAGAGACAAAGAATCCAGGGGAAGACTGTAACTCCTGAAGGTGGTAGGTTCACCAAATGGAAAGGGTCTTGCTATGGTTTGGATCAATGTCCCCCCAAAGCTCCATATATCAAGGTGTGGCACCTGGGGTGGTGGTATTGGAAGGTACTTAGATCCCGAAGAGGTAAGACCCAGTAGGGGTCCTGAGGTCATGTAGGGGAGGTGGGTATTCCCCCAAAGAGATTATGAGATCCTAGTCTCTTCTCAGTCTCTTTCTGCTTTCTGCCTTGAGACGTGATTACTTACTTCAATATACACTCCTGCCAAACCCTGATGCCCTTTCCAGAGGCCCAAACTGATGTGGCCACTGGATCTTGGACTTTTGAACATCTAGAATTGTAAGTCAAAATGAAACTTTCTTTACTTCATAAGTTTCTCACGTTAGGTATTTTATTACAGTGACATGACATTGACTAATGTAAATCCCTTCTAAAGAACCTCAACCAACCACAGAGTAAAAGGGACTGTAACATCATAAATTTTTATTGTATTAAGCCCCTGAAATCTGGAGTTGTCATAGCAATTAGCCTATCTGAATTCATTTACATTTTTTCTCTAAGTATTTTTTTGAGCTTTTATATTTGCGTTTATTCTTCATTTAACTTTTAAAACACTACTATAATTGAATATTAAAACAAAAACAATAGCAAGTAATGAGCATGATTATAGTCCTACACTCATTCACTACTGCATATAAAACGCCTGCAGTGAGTGTTATTCACTGGTCCCATTAAGAGGTCTGACACTAATAGTACCTCTAGATATTGGCTTCTGGAAGCCACCTAATGCTTCCACCACCTGTATGTCCATACACATGAAAAGGTTGTCTCCTTATCGAGTAAAACCAGCATGGTCCTTCTGACCTAACACAATATCTCCTGACTCTTGGTCTCCTTCATCATGAAATGTTATTTTCTGTCCATCTTTCATGCCTTTGTCAATATGAACTTCTAGAATCTTTGTCTCTTGAACTATATTCCTTCCATTGCAATTTTTACATCTATCTTTAGGACTGATCTGTTCCCCATGGCCCTGGCACTCCATGCACACAGACTGATTTTGCTGAACCATTCCAGATCCTATCTGATGAATTCTTATTTTCATTCCAGTACCTTGGCAGTTGGGACAGCACTCTACTGTTCCTTTCTTACCACCTTGGCCTTCACATTTGTCACAAAGCACATTCTTTTGCAGAGCCAGTGTTCTTGTTGCACTTTATATAAATCTTCTAAGATTACTGAGAGCTGACACATGTTTTTACCTTTCCTTTCTCTCTGCATCCTTCCTCGTCCTCCAAAAAACATATCAAAGATGTCCATGGGGGAGCCAAAACCACCACATGTTCCACCCTCCTTAATTGCCTATTCTCCTCCTTTGTCATGAAATTCCCTTTTCTTGAGAGAACTTCATAAGCTTGAGAAATCTGTTTAAACTTTTCTCCTTCATTTGGATTCTTATCAGGGTGGTACTTCAAGGCCAGTTTCTGTAAGTCTTTTTCAATTCTTTCTGGGTGGCATTGGGTTTGACCCCCGAAACATCATAATAAGTGGTTTCTTTCACTATTTTCTACAGCAGGTGAGTAGGTTGGGGCTGATGTGGGGGAGTGGGAAGGAGCACCCTAACTGTGTGCAACTCAGGCAGCTGCCGTTCCCCTGCCTCCCACCAAGCTTTCTGGAAAGTTCCCCTTTCTCTAAGTCTTAAAAACTTCCAAACCCCCATTCCATTGTTCTGTAGCAATTTTTCTATGACTCTTATCTTGATTTTTTTTTTTTTCATTTTACTTGAAGTCATCTATCTGGTGGTTCCTGGTTGAGTGACTATAAGGGATTTCACCAACTGCCACTTCTCAGATCTAAAGTAGGAGACTAGGTTGCTGTGAACATAACGTAAGACAATTTTGTATCGAGGATTTATCCAGTATGATGCTGTAGCATCTTTTCCTTACCCATTATCAGTCTGGGTGTCTAACATTCTCTATCCAAAAGTCCATGAAAACCTATAATCTTCATGATGCACTCCAACTAGGGCAACAACACTGTGTGTAGAGCTTTATTTGAAGAGATTATACTTCCCAGGATGCAATGAACTATCACTTTTCAGTGTGAACCACTAAAACATTTTGCTCCAGTAGTGATACTAATATTTTTTAGAAAAATAATTCTGGTTGTGAGAGGAATTAGCATTTTAAGAGATGAGAGGTTAGAAGGTGATGAAAGAAACTGCAAGGAATCCTGAATTTCAGCGCTGGGAATAGAAGCAAAAGAAAGCATCAATGCTAGAGTGGCCCTGACTTGATAACAACCAGATCTGGAAGAGAAAAGTAGGAGAAACCATGGAAGATTTCTTAGAAATTTCATGTTTTGAGTGTCAAAGGCTAAATCAAGAGCCCAGGAAAAATAGAAGATTTGGTGGGATAATACAGGAATTCCACTCCGGAAATGTTGACTTTGAAGTACCACAGGGAAATTCCAAGTGAGAAATGCCCTGTAGGTCTAATGTTCAGAATACAATTTGTGCTAAAGGTTCAGGTGTGGGAATTATTAACATAGTCAAAACCTTGTGAATGGTTAAACCAGGAAAAGATTAAGTACTGAGGAAAAGATGAAGAACTAAAATTCTCTGAATTCCAAAGGATGCCTTATTTTTAGAGATAGTAGAAGAATTAGTGAGTCTTTGACTGAGTGACCTGAAAGACAGAAAGAAACAAAACACAAAACCAGAACTCCAGAACCCAAGAGATGAGGAAATTTCAATAATAATAATTCTAGTATGTAACTTAACCCACCCATTTTTTAGAAAAATCTCAATTATAGTTTTTACTTCTGGAAATTAGGTCTTTTCTTGATTTTACTCATCTTTCAGAGTTCTGTTTTCACTTCTTGAGATGTATTAAGCATATTTTATATTCTGTGTCCCACAGTTGCAACAGTTAGGTTTTTTATGCATTTTATTTTGTAGTTTATTATTTCTGTAGGCTCTTATTGTGCCTCAGGTATTCATTGATGTTCAACTGTCGTTTTTTTTTTTAAAGAGACCACAAGGATGGAATATTTTTTTCAAAATGTGAGGTAAAGGGGGTTCTTTACAAATAGGTTTGTATTTGTTTTTCAAATGCCTATGACATTTTTGGTCTGGGCCCACTTCTAACTACATTCTTGGTTTTGAGGTTTTTCTAGCCACCCAGGTAGTATGAATTCTGGTTGCAAACCAGCATGAGAGCCAATTTATGATTACTAGCTTCTTAGATGATGGTGTGGGCACATGTAGAGGGAAGTTTCTTCTTAAAGAGTAAAGAGAATGGGTAATTAATTCTTTCTTACCTTGGGAATGTGGTTCTTTGGAAAGCCTAGGTTTTGCAGTCTATTATGGATGGGATTCTGCATTTTTTTTTTTGTTCTTAAACTCATAAACTCAAAATAAAAGCGATACACAGATACCTCAGTGTATCAGTCATGTTTTCATTGCTGTGAACAAACTATCTGACAAGAACAACTTGAGGAGGAAAATTTTATTTGGATCATAGTTTCAGAGACTTTAGTCCATGGTTGGCTGGTTCTGAGCAAAAATATCATGGCAGATGACATGGAAGAGGAAAGCTGCTCATCTCATGGCATCTGGGGAGCAGAGGGTGGGAGGGCAAGGGACCAGGGAGAAGATAAACTCTTCCATGGCACATCCCAGTGACCTCCTTCTTCCAAGTAGATCCCACCTCCCTGTAATCCATTCAATCATCAGTAAATGGATTAATGTACTGATGAGACCAGAGCCCTCATAATTCAATCATTGCCTAAAAGCTCCATCTCTGAACCTTGCCACACTGGAGACCATGCTTTCAACACGTATATTTTGGTGGGACATTCCACATCCAAACCATAACACTGAGGATGGGTCAAAGCCCTGAATGTAAAAGCCAGTTTGGGTGCTCAGCTTATCTTCTTTATTGAGACCATGACCTAGCATTCTTTATTTTCTTATTACCCATGGATGCATTTTAAAAGATTATAGGGGATGGGAATATAGCTCAGTTGGTAGAGTGCTTGCGTTGCATGCATAAATTCAATCCCCAGCACCACCACCACTAAAAAAAAAAAAAGATTACAAAAATTTTACCTGGTATTTTCAGTTGTTTTCAACAGAGCAGTTGATCCTGGCACCTCAAGTGCTGTTGTTGCATGGGACATATAATTTGTAAATACAGGATGTTCCATTTGAAAATATATTGCATTACATGAAAATCTTAACAAAAGATGTTAAACAAATGATTGAGTAATTGTTTATAGTTTCTTTAAATGTGTGTTGCTAAAGCATTTAGAATTGCTTTACAGGTTATTAATTTAACTACTTACAGATAGCACACAAGCAAAACAATAAACTAAATTATTTGGAACCATAATGGTTGAAAAAGAATCAAATATATCCATATTCTGGCCTATTCTAATGACTGCTACTGTTATAATCCTTAGTCTATGCTGCCATAATCTTTCACCTGGATTATTAAAATTTCTTTGTTTCTTTCCAAGACAAACCCAGAAGATGTGTCTTTTTAATTTATTTAACCCTTTCCCTTCCCACCTTCTTGTCCCATGGTGATTCTATTTAGATATGTTAGATCATGCCACCACTCTGCACTAAATGGTCCAGTGTCTTCCCACCAAAAAATAAAAGCCACAGTGAGTACTAGGATTCAATCTTCTTCCTTTGCTTTCTCAGCCTTAGCTCCCCCGTCCTTGCTTTTCCTCAGACATTCTTGCCTTAGGACCTTTGTATCTATTGCTCTTCATGCCAGATAGGAGCCATTCTCCCCTGAGATATTCACTTGGCTTGTTTTCCCACCACCTTCAGGTCTTGTTCAGTGTTATCTTCTCTGTGACATCTCAGGCTACTTAAAGTGGAAACCTCCCCTCATCCTCATCCAGCATTCCATATTCCATTTTTCTGCTTTATTTCTCTCTATAACACTTATCTTCTAATATACCATCTAAAACAAAAGTCATTCTTTGTAAACTTTTTAGAACAATGTTTGGCACAACTTGTTGTTTCATGACAATATATAATAATTAATTTACATATTGGTATAATGGCTGACGCCAAGAGGACAAGAATTTTTTCTTTTATTACTATATTCCCAGCATCTAAGAACAATGGCTAGCACATCATATGTGCTCAAATAACAGGTTGACTAGAAATATCTATAAATATATAATAAAAGATCACAGGAAAGGATTTACTTCATTAAAAATGATGTTATAAGGTTTGAGAAATAGAAGCCATCCCAAAAGACTGAGTCCTCAAAGACCACTCTCCAAAAAGAAATGTAATTAAAATTCAAATTTCAAAACTCTTTGCAATATGCCAAAAGGTACATTTATCTAAATGACAGTATTTTGAACTCCCCTGAAGATCTGCACTCTTGAACCACAATTCCCAGGTGTGGCTCTCTAATCTCATTTAATATAGAGCCATGTGTTCAAATAAAAGAGAAAAAGGGACTTGTTCACTGTTCAGTTATTGGGAAATAACTTTTAAAAAAAAGAGGAAAAAAAATTTCCAGGCATCACTGAGACGCAGCCTGGCATAGATGGAAAATAAAAGTTTGCAATTGACAGGTAACTAGTTCCTACAGAGCTTCTAATTCCTAGGTTATCTGGGATAACCTTCCTATATAATCTCTTGACTGTCCATCTCAAGATCTCTTTATTTATATTCAATTCTGTTTATCTCCTCTGAAGTATCTAAAAAGGCATGTAGGAATAGAGTTCATTATTAAAAATAATCCAAATCTTATTTAAACTAATCAAAAAACAATTAGTAAATGAAGATGGTATAAACTACTTCTATGCTGTTCCTATCAGGTTGTTCTGTAGGCTCTACATCTCATCTTGGATAAGCACAGGAGAATTGCTTCCTTCTTGGTCCGGCTCTCTAGGTCTAAACACCTGCATATCCCTACAGAGATCTTGCTTATCCAGCTACACCCACTGTGGTCCAGACAAATCTCTCATTTTACATATGGCAGCATGGGTTCTCTGGCACTTTTACTGACATCATTTCTCTCCATTCCATCCACTGCATACATTATGCTGAGAGATTATCAATATTAACAAAACAGAGTCCAATTTGCCTTGTAGGAATCAGATTCTCACATTAAAGACTGTGAGGTTCTGGGCTTAACTGGATAAGCAAGATCTCTGGAGGGATGTGATAATAAACTGACAGCTGTTTGAAACTAATCGTCTGTTCACTGAAGCAGAAGTTCATATGCACAAACTGTAATAGGATTTACAGTAATACCTTGACAAATTTCAGTTCTGAAGACTTTCTGGTCATTTAACCATTCTGCTGAGAACCTGAGTCTTTCTTCAGTGAAATCTGTAAAGGGAAATTAGAGTCTAGTCAAATCTCTCATTTTACATATGGAAGAATGGGTTCTTTGGCTCTTTTACTGATGTAGTTTCTTTCTATTTCACCTGTTTTTTCAAAGTTATGCTCTAAGAGATCATCAATATTAGTAAGAAATAGGCTAGAATATTTTACATTAAGGGTTTAATTTACATTAAGGGTTGTGAAGTTCTGGGCAACGCATATTCCCATCACTGACCAGTTAGTTTCAAGCAGCTATCAGTTGCTAGGAATTATAGTACTAGGAATTATAGTACTCATTTTGGTCAAACAAGATGCAGAATAGTGTACCCTTCTTTTCCAACCTCCAAATCAGGGCAAAATCACCTATCTGTAAAATATTTAGCAAAAATTTAGATATTAGTTCCTTTCAAGATATATTCATTTATAATTGAAAAAGGATGCTTCTAAACTTCTCTATGCTTAAACCAATGAAGGCATCAAACATACTTTCCCCCATTTACTCGACTCAAGTTATAGAGCATGTCTTCTGTGAAAGCACTGTCAGTATCCTAGGAACACAATGCTAAAAAAACTTGTTCTAATGGAGGTGACATACTCTGAGAGAAGTTATGGGATGTTCTGAGTATGAATCAGGGATCCTGGACTCAGCAAGGATGTAGGGGTTGAAGAGAATCAGAGGGATCTGAAAGAATTGATGTATAAATTGAAATTTGAAAGATTATCAGGAGTTTGATGGCACTGGCGCAGGCCAAGATGGGGGAAGGACTGGTACAGAAACTACTGAGAATCCTGGGAAAGGGAATAACGTGCATAAAAACCTAGAAGTGAGATAGAAGTGTGGACTTGAACTTGACCTGTTCCAGAAACAGAGAGACATCAACATGGCTATAGTTTAAGCTGGAAAAAAGGTAATTGACCAGCTTTGAGTCTATGGAGACAAGCAGATAAAAGGTCATAAAAGTCTTTGCAATACATTGAGGAGTTTGGGTGTAATTCCATGAACAATGGGAAGCTGTATAAGAGGTTTCAAACAAGAGTAGTAGGAAATACAATCTGTTTCAATCTCCTCCTAAACAAATGTTTAAATCAAAAGAGCACTTGGAATTATGGGAGTCCAAAAACAGTACCAAATTATGAAGAGGTAGTGTTCTTCAGTGTGAAATCTAAGAGGGCTTTTAAATAAGCATATTTGCCTTCAGAACATTGTAGGAAACCATTAATCTCATCAAATGGGAGCCTTGACAACAGTCTTTTATTCCAGATGAGTACAACTCAGGAATCACCCACTAAGCTTATAATAGAAATAGTAATCTATGTTGGAAAAAAATATATATATATGCAGAGTTTGACTTCATAGTATTCCACATGAGAACATAAATTTAAGTTTTAACCATATATTAACATTATAGTCATCCTCAGAATTTCAGTATTGAAAGGGATATCAAAGGTCATACTGTCCAATGTCTTCATTTTATAGATGAAAACAGTACACAAGATAATCAGAAATAAGCAATTATTTAAGATCTGGGTTCTTCTTGGACGATTTCAGCACATTATAATGGCAACTTAATTTTCACAATGAAAATCAAGTATTTTGATGCATATATTTAATTACTAACACTGTTCCTGAGCTTCCAAAATGGTTCCCAATGGACCCTGCCTATTAGTATTCACATCTGTTGTAGTTGCCCCAGCCTCCAACATGGTACCAGCTTGTGGGTCTTGAGCTCTAGCCTTCCTCCCTTGAATTGAAGTGTCCCACCCACCACCTGTGAGATACCAAGGTCTTTCTGTTTGCCATGTGAATGAACTTGGAAGCCAATTCTCCAGGCCCAGCTGAGCTGAGCTGAGCTGACTGCAATTCTACTGACAGCCTGGCAAGAACCTCATGAGAGAATCTGAGCCAGAAATACCAGCTAAGGCACTCCTTGATTCCTGAACCTCTAAAGGGTTAAATAACAAAGGTTTGTTCTTTCAAAGTGTTAAACTTTGGTATAATTTGTTGTGTAGTAATAGAAAATAAATACCATACAAAATTAAAAACTCTTTACAAACTATATGCATTTAAATAGAAATTGTTATAAACAATAAGATATTATCTTGATTTAGAAATATGACCACTGGTGATCTCCTTTGAAAAGAGATGATTAAATGGTTTCCAGGATAGGCAACAGAATATTTAACTAGTAATTTACAGGTCACTGATTCTAATTTAACTGAATTCTTGGCAACCAGAGTTAAAATTGAAATTTGGTTGTAAACAGTAATTGCCCATAGCTGCATGTTCCTGTTTCAATAAACCTTAAAAACAAAAAACAAAAAACAAAAAAAAAAACCCTCAAAAGATTAAAAAAAAAAATCTCAACTTAAAGCTAACATTTTCTTCTTAATTCTGAGTATTCTTAGTAGGATACTGAGTAAAAAGGAAACAACAGCCTACCAGTTAATGGAGATGACACTGTAAAAAGTAATTACAAAAAAACCTCCAAACTTTTATTCTGGGAAGAACCTTCAGGTAAAGAATAGCCAATGAAGCAGTCTCCACCCCTCTTCTAAGTTTCATTTCCTGTTTTTTATTCATAATCCAATTATTCACTCAGCATTCCATCAAGAAATATTTATTAAACTCTTTTGACACACCAGGCACAGGGATACAATAATTAATTAGACAGACAAATCTCCAGATTCTTGCAAATTTAATCTGGGAGTGGGAAAACAATTCAGGAATTACAACACAGTGATAATCGTTTGGGAGGAAGTAGAAGGTGCAATGCAAGCCCCTATCAAGGGACCTATCCCTGTACCTTAGTGGAAGGGGCATGGGAGAGAGTCTAGAAAAGCTTTTTGTAATTGATATCCAAGCTTAATGGTAAGGTGTCACAGGATATTTTGGGGGGGGGGCTCCTTATACAAAGGCCCAAAGGCAAGTGAGTTATATTGAGAAATTAGACTTCAGCCTTACTATAGCACATAGAAGGAAGGCATGGTGAAAGTCCCAAGTTAGTGCAGGATGGACACAGTTCATTATAGTGGATTCCTTTGTAGCAGAGTTGACATGGGAAAAAATTTAAATAAAACCAAACTAACAAATCTGATCCTCTGCATCCAATCTGAGAACATTATATAATAAATACTATTATGTAATATTATAAGATAACCATAATCATTAATTGGCAAAAATTATGTATGTACTGGCAAGAATTTTGAGGTGAAAAAACGTGTTTTGAATCCCAGCTTAGAAATGACAGTAATACTAATCTCAGGTTGTGTAAAGGCTACATGAAAAAATAAAACATGAAACCTCTTACCCATACCAGGTGTTCAAAGAATTCACCTCCTTTCTGGCTACTTTGCTTCTGAGCCCCCAGCTGATCTTTGAACTGAAGGCAACGTGTCAACAACGACCATATGTGACCTTCTAACCTGGCAGACACCATCTCCTATGCTCATCCCATTACGCTCTAGACGCTACTTTCCTCCCCAGTGAACATTTCCCTGTGTTAGACAAGCCAGAAGTACCCCCCAAAATAACAATCCCTGTCATACAGTAACAGCTGTAGCATTTGTAAAACAAGAATTACACCCATACACTGAGACTTAATCCATTACATTAACTGTATATCTGCTATGTACTTGGCCTAAATTATTCCCTTTGGTAATATCATGCAGTATAATCACTATTTGGCAGAGAAGAGCCTTAGGTTAAAAAAGGTTAAGAGTGGCTTACCCTGACCTAAGCTTTGGATGTAGCTTCTCATCTTCTTTCTCAACAGACTTGTCAACTCTTCGAAAGCTACATCCCAGCAAATGTGGTAAAAGCCATTTATTTTAAGGTGTATGTTAGGTTTATTTTAAACATTGTTAGAATTCAGAGAAACATGGTCTTTTACAACTGTATACACATTGATTAATTTCTAACTTTGTGGTCTTTTCATTTATATTTCCAGTTCTGTGTGCAAGTGATGGTGGCAGGATCTCCCTAGAATTCTCTAAAAGAACCATTCAGATGGCTTTAGCGATAAGTACCACTTTCCATTTGTATACTGAGCAGCTGTTTACAACAGTAAAAATTAAGCTTCTGATTTTATTCATAACAAAAGACTGTCTCTTCTGACTGTGAAAATGAGAGCACAAATGCAAGGTTTAATCACTGAGGCAGACTTAATAACCAGGTTTTACTTGTTTTAAAACAAAAAAGCAAAACAACAACAACAAAAAAAACTTGCAGATTTGAAGTAATATTATGAAAAAATATACTTTGACCATACTAAAACAAAGGACAAAATTTTAAACATTCTGTTTAACTTTAATTAGGCATTTAGCGTATGACACACTGATAATGCATTAACATACACTCCATGATATATAGCGATGGACATCTTTGTTGGAAGATATGGGCACAATATTTCCTCGAGAAGGGGCTTGGTAATTACCAACATCCTTTCAAGGGCGTCAGGTCTCATGGACAGAAAAGGAAACTCCATCAAGAGGCAAAAACCAGGTGTGAGGGAAACAATAAGAGGTAAGTATTCTCTTAAAAACTGAAACTGTTTTCTCTGGGTAGAAATCTAAGTCAAGGAATCATTGCTTATTAGCAGAAGATGATTGGCTTTCTTCTAAATAGCTCAAGGGCAAGAGTAATACTGGCTTTCCAAGTGGGCTCCTCTAGTTCAGTGATACTTGCACATCTCACCTGAGCCTTTCGGTTACAAATCCACCTCCTCTAGAAGCCGTGTGAAAAAGCAAGATCAATATATATATATATATATGGGGAAAAAAATCCTCCCAGCTATAAATCAGCCACGTGGAGCTGCTGCTGCGGCAGCTGTAGCTCCGACTTCCTGGTTTGCTTCCTGCAATCAGGGGGGGGGCTCGGGCAGGTCCGCGGCATCCTGGAGGGCATGGGTGTTAAGGGCAGAGTTATGGTCCGTAATTACCATAAAAGTTTGGCAATCTGGAAGCTTTCAGGAGCTGAGCTGTAGGGCAAAGGCTAAGGACCAGACCTGGGGAAAGTGTTAAGTTAGTTACAAAATAAGGAGGGACTGGGAAGGGGGCTCGTGTGCTCGGTGGTGGAGAAAAGGGGACTGCGGATCTGGAAGGTGGCAGGTAGAGAAAAAGGAAACGAGAAGAGCAAGGCACACCGGCCGGTCGGAGCTCTGCGGAGGCCGCCTGCGGGGAGGGGGCGGAGGGAAGCGCCCGGGGGAAGGTATAGCCGAGGGGAGTTCCGGAGCTGGAGCAGGAGAGGGCAGACAGCGGAGAGGGCGGCAGCCGTAGCGTTAGGGGTGGGGGAAAGAGGAGGAGGAGGAGAGCCGGAGGAGGGGGAAGGAGGGAGGGGAGAGCTGTGGCGGCGGCTGCGCCGGGCTGTGTGTCTCTCGCCGCCGGAGGAAGATGAGGCTGAAGATTGGGTTCATCTTACGCAGTTTGCTGGTGGTGGGAAGCTTCCTGGGGCTCGTGGTCCTCTGGTCTTCCCTCTCCTCACGGCCCGACGACCCGAGCCCGCTGAGCAGGATGAGGGTAAGTGACCCGCCCGGCCCCCTCCGGCGGCTGCGACCTGCAACTTGTTTTGTTTGCGCGCGCGTGTGGCGGGAGCGGGGGGCGGCG
>NW_026000211.1:21650254-21679226 GCF_001458135.2 Marmota marmota marmota | reverse complement strand
GAGTGGGAGGACGACGGCGCCCCGCCTCCGGCTAGTACGGAGAGCGCCGCCTCCCCCTCAACTCCGGTGGCCGGGAGTCGGGTGCGATGTGCGGCCGAGGCCTCGCCCCGGACCGGCTTTTCCTCCCGTTTCTCTGGAAGAGGGGAGGGGCGTCCTCGCCCCGATCGGCGTCCCCCACCCCTGGCGCCTGGGGAAACTCCTTCGCTGACAGCACGCTGGTGCTTTCCCGGGGATTGGGAGTCAGTTCCTCTTCCCGGGCTTCAGCAGTGTTTCTCGGGCCGCAAAACTAACTTGTGTCGGCGCCCGGTTCCCCGCGCTGCCTGCCTCCTCCCTGAGCCGGACGCAGAGTGGCGCCCGGGCGCGGAGCTCCCTGCCGCTCCTCTGGGACGCATTTGTCTTTCGCCCAAGGCGCGGGTGTTAGATTTGACACTCCCTGGCTTTTGAGGGTTTAGCTAGGAGCCTCGGAACATTAGTTACCGTGAGCCGCGCCGCTTGGAAGGGGCCGCGGTCACTGCTTCTGCACTGACCAAGCAATTGTAGGGGCAAGAGCGTTCTGGTTCCCCAACCTGACCTGCCCCTCCCTCCCGTGAGCCGTTGCAGGCACCTAGTACCTCGCCCCTGAGACTTGGATAGCCACCTCCTCCCTGCCAGTGGTTCAGAGCCACGGACAGGCTGAGGAGCCTTCGGAGTCTTTAGCAAAGTGCCTTTTGCAAAAACGATCAACATTGCATCCATGTGATCTCCTTATTAACTTTCCTTCTGGAAAGTTAGGATGTTGAGTGAAAAGGCTTGTGGAGTTCTTTCAAGAGTAAGAATCTTAGGAGGAGGTTCCCTTATCAGTCCTTGTTTATGTCAGGACTTAATTTGTAAATTTCAGTATTTGGATAGTTTTTTACTGCAGAAGAATCTCCTGTTGTACTATCTGGAGTGGATTCCCATCTAAGTCATCTAAATTGATGATAAAAAGTGTCGTTTTCCTTTGCAGTGTATTGGCGGCTCTCATGGAGTGAGTGATGGTGACCTTTTTCTAATTTTGCTGAGGATTTATTGACAAAGGATAACTGAATATTTGCAGTTGTCTGTAAATATTTGAAATCATCACATGGCCTTTTACATAGTGCTAGAAATGTTAGTCTTCGTTTTCTGGAAGAGAAATTGAGGAAAAACTGACAAAATTGCCATGTTTAGAATGTCCGGTAGTTTAGATGATGAGTTTCTTAAAGAGATGGTGAAACATCATTCCCATCTCTTGAGATATTTTATCAGTGCTGATATGTAAGTAAAGTATAGTGCCCCTTTAATTACAGTGAGGTGGCGATATCTCTTTGGTTCAACTTATTTAGTGAAATTTGTCAGTGGACCCAGTGCAATTGTATAATTTACCAGATTTAAGATTTACCAACATAATTAAAATTAAAATGAATTCTTAGGTATCAGGAAAGCAAACTCTTTTTATTGACTTTCCAGGCAAATAGTAATCTAAGTGATTTAAGGTATAGCATATAAATCAGAAAAGTGTAAATGAGGGACTATTGCATTTCTTTAATTAAAGCTAATCTAAGAACTTAAGAAATCCAGTCTTAGAAGACCCTCTTGATTAGGGAAGACTGACCAGGTACTCAGATGCTGATTCTTGAGTTTCTTCTCTCCCTTGCAGTTCATTTACTGTGATTATGATTGCAGACACTTCCAATTCATTTTGAGAACCCTGCTTCTCTTTAATGTTAATCTGGAATTGTTTTGGATCTCTTTAAACGTCCTGAGATTGGCTAGAACATCCAGTTTACCAAATATAGGTTCTGTTTGTGTTCCATCAGGCTTTTTATGCTCCATCCACCTTGTGCAATTTTTTGTTTTCTATTATTACTATTCCAGACATTAAAGTCTGTTACAACCTGCTCCTTCATTACAGGGAGTATTTCTTTGCTTTAATATTTCCCACCTGTGGAGTCAAGACAAGAGAAACATGTTCTTAGCTCCATCCTTGTACCTGAATCTCTTGTCCTTTCTTTGAGGTGAATGATGTAGAAAAATGACCTTATTATCCCAATCATATTGTGTTATTTTTTTTCTTTGATTCAAATATTTTTGAGTTTCTACTGTGTACCATGTATGGTGCTGATTGTTAAGGAAACATTCCTTGTCTTTAACCTCAGAGATCTTATAGTCTAATGAGAAGAAAACACATTGATCTAGCCTCCACAATATATAAAAATTGTGCTACATGCTGTGAAGGAAAACCATAGGGGACCAGAAAACAGAGGAGCTGTTTTCTGAAGAAATGACTTGGAGTTGAAATCCGAAGATTTGAAGAAGAATAGTTGTTGATCTGGGGATGGGACACTCCTGAAAATAGCAGTATGTGCCAGGTCCTGAGGCAGGGGAAGGAAGGAACTGGAAGATGGATGTAGTTGGAACATGGAGGGTGAGGAGATAGGTGTAACGATACCACAAAGGTAAGGATGGTATATTGCAGACATGGATTTAGATCTTAAGAGGAATGGAAGGCTGTATAAGGATGTAATTTAGGGAAGAGACATGATTACAGTTGTGTTTTGAGGGACTACCCTGACTGCCTGCAGGAGATACACTTTGGTCTATAGATAATTAAGAATTCCATTGTTACAATAGTTCATGTGACATATGACTTTGCTTGAATTGGTAATGAAGAAAGTGAATTGATTCAACAACTATTAAAGATGCAAACGCATCAGGATTTGGTGATTGGATGTGGAAGTGAAGGTGGCAGAAGGTCTAGGATGATAGATTGTTACATTATGAAAAGTTATAAAGACAAAATTTATTCATTCTATTGTATTTTATGGTTATGAGAACGCTTATTTTTTAGGCATTGTTCTCTATAGTTTAAGGTCATCATTTATTAAGACCATCTATTTAGACATGCAAAGTGCAAAAAGTTTCTTTAATAAATTATAATAGGTCTCAGACTGAAACCATTTCCCCTAGGTTTTAGGCCTGAATGAGTGTTTGAAGTTGAATCATAATCACTGAAAGAAAGTAAAGGAAATTTAGCCTCAGTGGTTCTATTAAAACCCTCAGTACTGATTGGGCTTTTGTGTAAACTCATGATTTGTTGGGAGTTGCTCTGGACTCTATGTACCTTTAAGTCCCGAGTAAAGGAGTATGGAACAGTTGTTGCACCCCATTTTCTGGAGCCGCCCTGGAAATACACACCGTTAAGTCCTGAGTAAGAGATACTGAACAATTATTGTGCCTTGCAGTAACTTGGGCTTTACCTCCACTGGGATAATGAGGTGTGGCTCTGAGAGTAGGTGTTACCCAGTGGGATTGAATTACACTCACCTGTTCCTTTGCCCTTTTTGGGATAGAATGTTCCATGGAACCTCCCCTTGTGTGTCCCCTATGTAAGAATAAAGAATTCCAGTGGCTCTCTCTTTCCACTGACCCCTAAGTTCACAGAGCCATCCCTGGATTTTGAAAAGGTACTTCTGTGTGTGTGCGCATGCTTTCTTCGCTGTTTTCTTAAGTTATTGGAATAGTCAGATTTTGTGAATGCAGCATTGAGTTGTTACCTAGGGTAGATGATGATAATGATTCTCTGTATATTCAAATGATACTTTGGCCAAACCATTAGTGACATGTAAATTCAGAGCATACACGATAGGATTCAGCAACTACTGCTTGGCCAAGAAGTTAGGTTTGAAAGGGGTATAGCTTAAATGAGGACTAGTGGCCAAATTCACTACCCTGTCACAGTTTAGTTTCAACTTACCAAAGTAATTTTATCTCAGTGATGATCAGTTGTAACCTGAAAAATTCTTCCTTTGACCATGAGATCTTATCTCAAAGGGAAATGCCATTTATACTGTTAGGGATAAAGCTATCACTTAGCAAAAGTGTAATGTCTTAAGTGGCCACTGTTCTCTCAGTTCTCCAGTCTACATGGCTCAGGATGTTTTTTGTTTTCTTTGCAGTTCTCAACTTTTCACCGTCCAAAATTTCTAGTAATAATAATATTGATGTTGATAATAAATCTATATCACTAAGCCTAAGAAATCTGGGCTTATAGACATCCTGAAATTATTGCAGATTTTTGTGTATATGTGCATTTTCTGGATTGAGAATTAGAATCTTCCCTACTTCCCCGATGGTCCTATAAGCCAAACAAGGCCTCAGACCACTGACTATGAGCCTTTTGGAGGCAAAGTTCATGTTTCCTGCTCATAGGGTATATCTTCCCTTCTGTTCTTGGTGTTGAATTTGTGGAAGGTGCATATTAAATTTTTGGTCAAAAACATAAAGTACATCTATTTATGTATTCCCTATATGTCTAGACACTGAAAATGTTTGGTAGATTTCCTAGGAATTGCTTCTTATTTGTTGGTTTTTGTGAAAGAGTCTCCCATACAGGGGTCTAAGTAAGGTCAGCCTGCTCCCTGTCCCTTTATCTCCCCCTCAGTCATGTCCCCGGGAGAACATTGAAAATATCTAGAGTTAAAGTCCCTATTTGCATATGTTCATGTTTTACTGGGGATAAATTTTCTGTTCCTTAATCCAGTAGCAATATAAAAGGTGTCACATGAATATGTTTCATTAACAGCCATACCAATAGGTAGAAAGGTTTAAAATATCCATTTGGGAAGTGCACAGTTATTAGTGAAAAGAGAATGAGAACTGTTGTAAAACAATTGAATTTGGATCACTATTTTGTGACTTAGGTTAGCTGTGTAGAAGGGGAAATAAGACGAAGGATACAATTTAGGTTTCTGTATAAGCTGCATTAGGTCGGTCAATTATAAATTGGAGAAAGTGAAAGGTAAGCTTCAGGAATGGAAAGCAAAATTCTGAGTTTGTACCATTTGTAACCAGAACATATACACATTCTAACTTCCTAGTTATTTAAAAAAAAAAAGATGGGGGGATTTGGGCAGCAAGATTTGAAAAGCTATTGAATATAGGAAAATGGTTGCAATTATTAAACTTCAAACTAGATAATTGTGTTTGTTCATATGTACACTGTGGATTTCTACATTCCTGAAGATTGAATGTATAATCTGCCATGTGAAAAGTCGTTAAGTCAAGAATTTAAAATTTCTAGAATTCAATGACAAAGGCTGTGAAAGGAAGGATTTATAGTTTTATATAAGATTGAAAGGGGGAAGGGTGAGAAGGTGAAATATATATTAATGTGGACAATTTTTGTAAGTATTAGGAGATATAGTGATATTTAAATATGATACTCAACAAATATTGTATGTGTATGTATGGAGAGAGGGTTTTTTTTTTTTGTTTTTTGTTTTGTATGTGTGTATGTGTGTGTGTGTGTGGGACTGAACCTAGGTCCTCATATATGCTTGGCAAGTGCTCTCCCACTGAGCTAGATCCCAGGCCCTAAAATATAAGTTTCATTGCTCTAGGCATGGGAGATTGTGTATTGTAGAGGAGGTGGAAAGTTTTGACTTTAATAAAGATATTATTCAAGTCTCGACCTAATAGCCACAGTAGGTGTCCATAATAGCAATTTGTGTGTGTGTGTGTGGGGGGGGGGTGGTAATGAACACATGAAAGCAACAAAGGCTTTTTCCCATTCCCCTACCCTGAAACTTCTCTTCACTCAAAATAATGTGTTGAGGTCTTTTTTACTGTGAGGCAGTGGGCTGGGTCCTGGAGATGCAAAAATGTCGAGGACATAGGCTCAGATCCCTTAAGAGAGATAAACTGTGGGAATGTTAGTCATAAAAAGAAGCTTCTTACAGAGCTGTAGGAGGTGGATGTTGAGACGGAGAACAAAAAAAGAGCATAAAATTTAGCTATACCAGGAATGTCAGTGGGATTTGGCCAGGTAGAATTACAAGGAAAAACATTCTAAACTAAAGGAATATGGTGAAACCAGAAAGAAGTCCAGTTTTACTGATGAAAAATGGTGGAATAAAATTTTTTTTTTATTTGGGTGAATGTACCTCAGTGAAACTCAGCATTCTGTACAATTGAGATGCACCAATAAAAAAAGATTGGAAAGTTAAGTTTGGGCTGTGTTTGAAAGGAATTAAATGGTAGGCTAATGAACTGAGTTATGGTTTCATTAATTCAGCAGTATCTTTCTAGAGGCTTTTGAAGTAGGGTTGAGGAATTGGTAGCATTCATTTACTTATCAACTCTTAAACATTCACTTAACTAATATTTCAGATATATGTCGAATGTCCACTGAGTGGACATTGCTCTTGGTATTGGAGATGCTCTAAGGTAGTAAATAATAACAACAACAATTGCTTACATATATTGGATGCTTACTTTGGATCAGGTAAATATTCTGCATGCATTATGTTGTTTAATTGTAACAAATGCCTTCTAATGCAAATCTGTATAATCCTTACTTTATAGATGAGGTGGCATAGGTAGGGAGAAGTAAAATCTTTGTCCGAGGTCAAAGAAAGCAGTAGAGCCAGGGTTCAATTTCAAGTGTTCTAACTTTACATCTGTGTTCTCTGACTCTGCATTACGGATTTAAACAACATGGACAAGTTCATATGGAGTACATATGTGAAGACAATAGCAGGATAATTTCAGATAAACACTGTGAAGACAATTCAAGGGAATATGAAGGAAATGGGGGCAGAGAAGATCACTCAGTGGAAGGAAGATTACAACTGAGCTTAAGCCTAAAGAATGAGTATATAAATCTAAGGGAAGAGCATTCCAGGCAGAGGAAACAGAAATGCAGAATCCTTGAGGATGGAACAAGGCTGGAGTGTTTGAGAAATAGAAGGAAGGCCAGTATAGCTGGAGGAATGTAGTCAGGACTCAGATGATGGGAAGTGTAAGGCCTGTAGTGTGTTATTAGGGTTGTTATTTATTTTAGTTTACACTCATTGTCCTTTAGCCATTACAATCCTTTCTCTCAACAGTGGATGGGTTGCATGGTAAATTATATAGTTATTTTACTTACTCTGTTTGGTCCTAGATAAACAAAATGAGTAATAAACTTTTTTGGCACCTGGTTTATGGGCCAGACATGCAAATACACAATCGCAGTGGGTAAGTCAAGAACTGTGTAAGCTAAATCCACTGGGACCCATGGAATCGCAAAAGAAAGCTATCATCTAGTTTTATGGGGCAGGGTGCCATCAGAAAGCTTGTCTTAGAAAAGGACATGCTGAAGATGTGAGGACAGAGGAGCAGCATGCCATATTGCTATGTCATGAAACATTATGGCCAGTCCTGGGGACTATATGACTGGTAGATTGCGTAGGGGAGGGGAAGAAGAGAAGACCCTAAAAAGAAAAATAGAATCTGAGCCATAAAAGACTTTGAATGGTATGACTGGTCAGAGCTGGACTATAAGGAAAACTCTGGAAATAAGTGCAGGCTAGATTTCTGTGTGGAGATAATTATCCCTGTAATATAATGAAGTCTATACTAGTAGAAGGACCCAGAAACTGAATACAGGGAGAAAAAGATAGAATTGCCCAGATTAGCAGTTAGGAAGAGGATTCCTGAAGAGGAAAGGAGAAAAGAATGGTAGGAATGCCTTTAGAAGGAACACAGCTGAATATTATTACCCTGTAGGCATATAGGAAAGGGCCATCACCCATTCAGATGCTGCAATATTAAGAAAGAGCCAGTTAAGATATGATGCAGCAAGTGACTGGAAATGTTATCTCCTGCTGAACTAACCAGTAGTACTTTGGCCTGGAGAGGGAGCATCGTTAGTGGAATTCAGTAAATATTATGACCCAGAGAAACAGGCTTAGATGAGAAAGAAGTTCAGGTTATGAACAATCATCTTCACTATGGAAAGAATACAAATAGAGAAAGAGTTTTATTAGAGAATTGTAACAATCAAGGTAGAACTTAACCCATTTTGGCTTATATCTTTTACCATAATTTGATGGGCTGTCCACCTCCTGCTACCCAATTTATGTGTGTGTGTGTGTGTGTGTGTGTGTGTGTACAAATAACCTAATATTCTTGGGAATATTGCATAAATAATGTAATTTTTATACATTAATTTGATGTGTTTTAAAGGAAAAAAAAACAGGATAGCAAATTTGTATGCTCAGCATTTAAGTAGTAAGTTTTTAAAAATGAAGGATACCGTTTAATTCTAGTTTAGCCCTGTGATCTTGAAAGCAATACTGAAGCAACTTGAACTGCAACTACTCAGGGCTTAAATCATTTTGGAGAAAGAAGAACTAACTTTCAGATACTTCATTTGAGAAGAATCTGAATGTTTCAAAATGAGAAATGTTCCCAGTTCTGCTTCATTATAAATTCCCTTCTAAGCTCCCTAGCCTTCATAGCATTTTTAAACGTTGCTCCCGAGAAGCATTTAAACATGCCAACAGGGAGACCTGATTCAGTTCACTGAATATAAGAACTGGTACACTGAAACTTGAGGAAAAAATTAACTTTGCATTATCTAATTAAGTTTATAGGATTGCAGCAGAGCAGCCTGGTTTCTCAAATCTAGAAGGTACAATTAACGGCAGTATTATATCAATACCAACTAGTCTGCTAATAGGCTTCTAAGCAAAGCAATTGGAATTTGTTATTACCAAGAATATTTTAAACTGGATGAATTAAAATTAAATTACATACTATCGGGAACCATTCTGTATGAGGATAGAATAGATGACCTAATCATTTTTTAATCTTTAATTTTTATCCATTCTCTGAGTTGAGAAATATGTTTGGGCCTCAAGGGAAACGGTACTCCCTTCAATAGCAAACTTAATGTGCTTAATGATTATCTGGCTTGGGTATAATTTTAGCATATCTTGTTCTTTTATGAAATTATTTTATAATATACCTTAGTGCTTACCATATTGAGTTACTGTGAAAACTGTGTATTCCTTGGTAATGTGTATTACAACTTGGTATTAACTAAGTAGGCATTAACTGAGAAACTGTCAAATCTTTGTTTGGTCATTCATATGAGAAGATAGATGTGTAACATTTCTGTTTATTAAACTATATTCTCCTTTGACTTTGGATTTTCCTTTTAATAAAAACCTAAACCAAAACAAACAAAAAACCCAACCCATCTATGAAAAGATATTCTTTTTATTGTGAGCAAGGTTTGCAAGTAGCTTTTACAACTGATACCTACCCCCTTTTCCAGCTGGAATGCTTGATTTAAAAGTACATGTATGAAGACACAAAGTGGTGTGAAGATACTATGTATACAACCAGAGATATGAAAACTTGTGCTCTATATATTTAATAAGAATTGTAATGCATTCTGCTGTCATATAAATAAAAAAATTACATAAAAAATGAGAAGCACTGTAAAATAAAACTACTTAACACTAAAAACAAACAAACAAAACCTATTGACTCTGCTTATTAACCAGTCTCAGATTCTTAATGTAATATGGAAGTCACTTTCGAACAGTTTATAGAATTTTAAGGATAAACCCTTAAGAGAAGTGATGTCATAACATGAGAGTAATACCTTCATAATTTTGTGAGATTTTAAAAATATATGCCTTAGAAAGGCTAAATTGAAAAAAAGGACAGTAAGGTACAGCTGAACATTGAGAAAATAAAGTTTTGTTTGGAGTGCTCTGGAAGTTCTTTATTTATCAGGACTTACAATTGCACGTCAGATTTTCTATTCTGTTGAAGTAAATTGTTCACATACATTTTTAGTAACATCTATTATTGCAAAAAATAATATGACCTCATAACCCTTGCATGAGCTATCAGTATAATTAAGTAAATCATGCAGTTGTCGTGTTGCCATAATATATCACAGGTAACCGGGTAAAGATGTTCAAGTACGGGATATGGGAAGAGAAGAACATGGCAAGGAGATTCTAATTCTGGATAGATGTATAGTTTATAGTCAGTTGTGGAAATATCTTAAAAATGACTCTGAACACTAGTGAGGTCAAATCAATTAAGGGATTTTATTTGCTTGATTGTTAATGCTACTATGAAAAATATATATTTGTGAGGGAAATTATTTACCTAGAAAAACTTACCTAGCAATATGTTATACTATACTAGAGTTCTTTGTTAATAGCAGCCCATGTACCTATAAAAGAAGAATGCTTTGTATAGCAATTTCAAAACCTGGCATAGGCATGTCCTAAAACATTTGTCTTATTAGGCATAGGTTTTAAGTATACGTATTTAGGATGACTTAAATACCCCCACTCCTGACAGATTTTTCTCCTTCAAAATTTAGTATTTTTCCATGCAGTTCTTATTAGATAATTTGATCATCATATGTCTTAACTAATCCGTTTAATCTTTGATGCAGCAAGATGTGTTGTGAAAGTGTTAGTATTTATTTCCTTTACAATCTGTTTGCAAGGTTTTGCATCTTTTGAAAGAAAGCTTTTTAAACCTCCTGTTTAAAAGTCTACTAATTCTTACCAGGATGATTTAAGATAAATAAAAAATCCATCAGACTTTTGGCAAATATGTTCTCAAATAATGACAGAATAAATGACTACAAAGAGCTTTTTAGAGTAATAAAATAGAAATAACTAAAATCTTACTAATTTATACATGCAGATTTTCTCTTATAATAGATGTTTAGTTTTTTAAACTAAAAGATTGATGTCAACATTGGAAATCGTGATCACTTGAAATAGATAATTGTATTTTAACATATAAGCAAAGGAGTGCTAGAATAAGGAAATATAGGTGTGCAGTTTCATGAACTATTGCTTCCTGTGATAGCCTCAGGAAGTTCTAAGTCTAATATCAGTCACGGGAGATTGGAAAAGAATGTTTCTCCTGTGGTGGGCAATTAAAATAAAGTTGCTTACAGATTAGAGATATCGTAGTGGTAAAGAAAAAAAATGCTTTAGCAAATAATTTTCTAAATTTTTTGTATTCTGACAGTATGTTAAAAGAGGGTGATTTCTAAATACCTCAATATTTTAGAGAAATACATTCTTTTGGTATGAATTAAAATAACTTACTCTTTTTCTTGTAGTTAACATTCAGACACTAAATCATGGCACATATAACAAACACTTTTATCTTAAAATAAATGTAGGGTACTTGAAAGCTCAGTAAAATTTTGAAGAGTGATATCAACCTGCAAACTTTAATTGAGCCAAAAATGCCATACCTCTTCCCTAGTCCTGCTGTCTTCATAGCTTGAGAATTGCTAGTATCATCTGAAGTATTGGTCAAAATCCATATGTACTACAAGATTATTCTCAGATTATTTATTCTCAGATTCCTATATGAAAATGGGAAGATGTGTTAATGAATGTAGCTTCACTTTATTTTCTATTAATTACTGCCACAGACTAATGCCAGCTACTCTTATTTGAGCAGCCTGTACCAGTTCAAGAAAATAGCAGCCAGAGTCTAATGAATAGTTTCATCTGGTACAATTATGTTTCATAAGAGACAGTTACTATTCTTGACCTCTGCTCAATTACCCAGTAACACTAAGCAAAATGTAAATGTTAAAATCTTTGTTATACTTTGGCAATAATCCTGTCAGATAAAGTGAATGGCTTGAAACATTTATTCAGATTTTTGTCTACTTATTTAGCTTAAATAACAGGTACTTTGTTTAAAAGTAAACATGTCTTATGTAATGATTTATGGCTTATAAAGGCTGTTAAAATGCAGGAAGAGTAAAAGGAAGTTATTATAAGTAACAATTAAGGAATAAATGCTTTTTAAATATAGAAAATCAGAACTTAAGGTATTCACAAAGATAATAATACATATTTGCATATTTATTCAGTGTCTTTGATTTTTTGATTACTAATGAAGTAAGATATCTTTTCTACTGTTCCTTCAATTATTTGTGGAAATAACTTCAACCTATTTAGTCATTTCTTTTTTCTTTTTCTCCTTTGGGACAGAGGATTTCTTTTCCTGATTATGAGGCTTGGAATTTGTTGAACTGGTGGTAGGTCAGTTTCTTTGGGTCCCGCTGGGTACTAATTGTAAGAATTATTCCTTTAGTGTCAAATGTCAGCAATAGATTTTTCTATCTATATTTTCAATAAAATATATCTACCATTTGGATACACAGCCATGTTGCCTCAAAGTGAGGAGCCTAAAATTCTCACATTGCTTAAAATTCTCACACTAGAGAAGTTGCATTTTCTGAATATACCCAATTGCATTTTTCTTTTTTTACCCAATTCTTTTTAATTAAAGATTATAAACTGGGTAACTCTTGTGATGAGACAGTACTGATGAGAAAATGAAATTTCATTTCTAAAATTATAGAGATAATGAACCTTTAAAAAAGTTTTTTGCTGTCTGATCTCTATATACCTCCTCGCTTCTCTCATGTCTCACTAAAAAGAAAAAAAAAAAAAAAAAAACAAAAAAACCTGCCTTGAAGAGGCTGTTTCATCCTGTGAAATGCTACCGATCTTGACAGAGAAGAATGATAAAAGCTAAAGACCCCAGTGATTGACTAATAATGGGGGTAAGGTTAGGGATTTACTTTTCTTGCAGGAGACTTCTGTCAATGGACTGCAGATTTTCCTGGGTTGAAAGGGGCTTTATTTAAGACTGTCATATATATCAAGTGGTGAAAATCAAATCAAATTTAAATTACTAAGCAGACCATGGTCCTGATAATATTCCCCCCACCAAAAAAAATTAGAATGGTTGTATTTTGAAATATTAGTATTCCGAAAGTTGGTCACGTAAGTTTTAATGAACTTCTCTCTATCCCACTACCTTGTCAGTAAACTATAAGCATTGGTTCATTTGTCATAATTTTACCTGCTGACTACTACTACTACTTTTTTTTTTTTTTTAACTTTACCACTGAAATACATCCCAGTCCTTTTAATGTTTTTATTTTTTATTTTGAGACAGGCTTTCACTAAGTTGCTTAGGACCTCATTAAATCCTGAACTATTTAAACTTGTGATCCTCCTGCCTCAGCCTCCCAAGTCATTGGGATTATAGGCATGCACTACCATACCCAACCATGATAACCATTTTTAAATGGTAAGAAAGGTCAGAAAATATACAGTGCCTTATTAAATCAAGTGTCTTATTTGTTTCTAGTACTTTTAACTTAGGTATATATTTGATGCACTTATTTCTAAAATACATGAATTAGTACTGATTCATAATTGTCTTTAGGATATCACATGTGTGTATTTAAAAACACATCAGTAATAGATGACTGACACCAAATGTGTTAAAAAAAAAACTATCATGTTTTAACTAGTTTGTGGTGAAGCAAAATACATGAGAAATTTGCTGTGTTTCAGTTTGCCTATTATCAGTAGAAATCACTGTTGCCATTGCCAGGAAGTTAGGTTGGTTGAATTCTCTTTACTGTTTTGTGAAAGCATATAGCAGTATACAGCACTCTTTAAATATGTGTAAAGAGTGAATGATGCATTAAGTGGCACCTGAAATCTTGAAAGGTCAATGTCTCTTAGAGGTTTAACTTAATAGGAGTGAAGATCAATGTCTCAAGAAAAAAGTGCAAAAATTCATTTTGGGATATGGAAGCTAATTGAGGATTTTCATTTCTACGGTTACTTCATTGAGAAAAACTCCTGATCTTATAAGACTATAGTTACTATATATGATTTTAAAAATACTCTTAAATGCTTCCTGTCTCAGTCAGAACAATGAATTAAAATGTATTGGATATGCAGCAAAAGGGACCTACAGCTCAAGAATACTAAATTTAGAATTTTGTACTATAAGCTGGTTACCAGGAAATAGTGGAGGTTAAATCTGTGCTGCTGGGAAAGTTTTTTATTTCCTTGTGTAAGCCTTGGAGCCTACCAATTTCTTGGTTTTGCCAGTATGTAGACTATAGTAGTTTCTCTTAAGGGAATTGTGTATTCCTCAAATAAGAGATAAAAACTTTGTTTTGGGTCAAGAGATTAAGTAATCTCATGATTTGGGAATAATGTGATATTTTAGTGATTTTCTTTTTTTTCCCAATATTTATTTTATTGAGGGTTTTCAACATGAGTTCACTTTCTTTACACAGGCTTATGATGTGCTTCTTTGATTTACATACACTTCAACCAGATTTTAATGATTTTCTTGTCATTGTCTTACTGACAGTGAAAAATTCGTATTTTGAAAAACCCAAATATGCCCATAATTAATTCTAATGATTTCTAGGGAAGTTACATTCAACTTGATTTTAGTAACACTAGCGCTTGGGGTAAGGCAGGACAAATGAGCACCCAGGTATAGGAAGAAAAGAAGTGTGTGCCACCCAAAAGCAGGAGGTGTCTTGGTATATAAAGTCATGGTGTAGGCCACTCATTTGTATTGGGGTTAGGGATTAAGAAGGATTTGATAGGGTGCAGTGAGATGAACTGCATACTTTTTTTTTTCTTTTTTAAAACAATTAGGTCAATAACCATGAATATTAATCCCCATGAATAGTAAATATCCTGGAGAAATTATATGCATATTTAGTTTCTCTTACTGTAAAATCTGTTGCTACCCAAGGGCAAATTGGCAGTTGGTAGATTAAAAAATAGAAGCTGACAATCATATAATTAAAGTACATATGGACTCTGACATGAGTTAAAATCCTGGTGCAATCACTGTTACTAGTTTTATGAGCCTGGCCTAGCAACTTACCTTCTCTTCAGTTTCCTTTCCACCCTTATCTGCCTACAAGACATAAAATCTCCATAGCAATTTTTTTTTTTTTTTATTCTTCCATTAGTTACAGTTACCAGAGCTGCTAACTACAGGATTTAACTTGCAGTTTTATACATGCTCTTCTTCCTTTCTTCTTTTTCTTTCTTCTTGAATAAGCATAATAATTTGTACATAGTTTCAAGAACACTTAAAAGAAAGAAAATAATTCAGTTAATGAAAGTTTACTCCTAGATTGAAGGCTTCTGTCTTAAAAGTTGTATCCTTCACTGAACCAGTGTTCTAAAATGGGGAAAGAAGAAAACACTACAATTTATTTGTTTTAAAATAACTTTTTTCAGAATATAAATTATGATTATTGTAGAAAGTATAAAAAAGTGAAAGCAAGTGTGAAACTAAAACTCGCCTACAATCCATCCTACCCAGGGATAATTATCATTAACTATTCAGTGTATTCCTGGCCCACTGTAGACATAGATCACAGCACATATGCTGCTTTGTGGATTGCCTCTTCTATTTCCTAGTAGAACTATTTTAGTGGTTTTTAGGTATATACTTTTGTAAAGTAATCTCTTTTAATGTCTGATCATTTTTGCATGGAGATGGTTTAATGAAAGAGGACGTTAGTAAAAAAAAAAAGAAGAAACTCTTTTTTTAAAATTATTTTTTAAATTTTTTTTAAAGAGAGAGACAGAATTTTAATATTTATTTTTTAGTTATCAGCGGACACAGTATCTTTGTTTGTATGTGGTGCTGAGGATCGAACCCGGGCCGCACGCATGCCAGGCAAGCGCGCTACCGCTTGAGCCACATCCCCAGCCCAGAATAAGAAACTCTTGTGCTCTTGTAATGAACAATGAATTTGCAAAATTATTTTTAATCTGCCCCTTTAAAAATCTTAGGTGTGATTCTGATTTTTATAAGATGGTTCATTATATTGCTAAAACTTCAGGTGCTTTCGGACTGAACCTACAATGAATTCAAGAAAAACAGAAGCCATGTGAGGGACAGACAATAAAACTGGAAGAGCAACTATTTTGTGGAAGTTTCTGATTTTACACTCTATCCCTTATTTTTCAACCCATCGTAGTCTACAACTTAATTTTGAGTTGTGGTCCCTTAATATTCTAAACTTTTAAACTTTTGCATAGTGAATCAGTATTAAGAAATCTTAAGTCATTGACCTGTGGTTAATTTATGAAGTTGAGTAAATACTTGTTCTATTAATCTGTTTGTTAGTCTTATTCCTGTTGTGTCTGTGTTGTGAAGAATAATGTTTTTTGTTCTATTAATTCACTTTCATTATTTCAGTATTTTCTTAAACATTTTTCTCCAGATTAGGAATATTTGAAAATGATGTTCTTTCTTTTAGTCATTGTGTAGTTGGGCTATACTTATTTCCCTGGGCAGTGATAAGGCTCTTCTTTTCTCTGTTTTCAAATCTTATTTTAAATCCATACATTTACACACACTTTATTTACTTATTTATATTTATATATTGTGATACAATGGATCAGTACAATCATTTTCCACTTGTTGGAGATATAAATTCTAGTCTGAAAATTGATCATTAAATACAAATAATTTAACTTTGATTGAACTCTTACAATATCCTGGGCTAGGCATATTTACATTCTCAATTTTGTATTCTGACTTTTTATAGATGAGGAAATTCATGGTGTAGGGAAGGGAAATGCCAAGCCTGAGGTCACGTAGGTAATGGAACCAAGTTCACACCCAGGCCCACCCTCTCAGGCAGGTTTCAATACCTCCAAGTTGCACTTCCTGAACTATGTCCTGTGAACCAACATGTATTACTTTTAAAGAGGGTTCTTGAGCTAATACGTTTGAGAAATATAGTGTATTATATCACTCTTTCAGAGATTCAGTGTACTTTCATGTTAGAAGCTGTAGAGTCTTACAGAAAAGAAACTTTTTAGCATGTTTGCTCATCTTTCACAAGCTGATCTGGTCAATCTACCTTTTAAAGAATATCTAGTTGTTGTTAAAGAACTTACTTTAGTGTCCTCAGAGAACATTTAAGTAATACCTGGATCAGTCATGAGTTTCCTGGGGATATTACCTTCTAGTGAGTGCTCTGTGAATAGATCCACAGTCTCCAGGGGAGGAATCTAGTTGCCTTGGCTTGTTGAATTCTGCTTTTAGAACTATTTCACAAGTTTATGTATGCAGTGTCATCATCCAGCTGTCAAAAATCTTACCACTTTTCAAAATTAGTTCAGGTTCTACCTCTTCTCTGATGCCTTCCTTAACCACTGAAGTCCACACTGATATATCTGACTTCAGAAAGGGCCTCATTGTGGTCATGGTTATAATGTTAGCATATGGCTGTTTCCCCAGTTGTTCCCTAAACTCATTGGGCAGGTAGGCCCTATTTCATACTGTGGCCTTGGTTCCCTGTTGATTGTCTCCTGGAGGAGAGAGGTCTAAGTACTCTGGAGAGGCTTTTGTTCAGTTAATAAAAAATACTCATTGTTTCTCTCTTCATCACTCCCCAGTGAAACCTGCAGTTCATTCTTTTGGGGGGGGGAAGAATGGTGCTGGGGATGGAACCCAAAGCCTCCTGAATGATAGGCAAGTGCTCTTACCACTGAGTTACATTCCCAGCTGCAATTCATTCTTAATCCATAAATTCCATTTGGAAATAAATCATTGATCTTGCAATATTGTTTTATAAAAAAAAAATGATTTCAGGGTTTTTCTTGGGTAAATTTCCATTTTTAAAATGCATTTCACAATTATAGAAAAATCCTCCTGATCAGTTAAAATAGGTTTCTTACAACAATACTAGCTTGTTAGTTAACCTCGATTTTGCTACATTGCGACAGCAGCCTGATAAATCTAAGTGTTAATATTTAGGAATTTATTTTATAAATGATTTTTTCACTTTGGCTGGAGGTCAAAGTGTTTTAAGTATAACCTACATTAGAGTCCTGTGTCTTTTAGAAATAGGTAGATGTCCTGTGTAAAAGTTATGTTTCTGTTCTTGAAAACTCATAGACTTCCTTTTCTAAGTGCCATTTCTTTGCATGTGGATAAAAAAGGAGGTCAGCTTAGCTGTCTTATACCCTTTTCAAAGCCAGTTTTATTCAAGAAAGCCTTAAGGATGCAACCTATAGTTTCTTCTCTTTAGAAACTCATTATGAAAATATTATTCATAAATTTCCACAAGCCTTTATTAAATTTGTCTTTGGTGTCTGTGACTCATTGAAACACTATTTAGGGTTTTTTCTTTTTTTTTTAGGAGTTTTATGTTCTTAGGCATAGAGAGGATTCAGAGATGACTATGATGTTCTCAAGAGAAGTCACGTCCTAGTATGTAGTACAAGGAGAATGTGAAGACACTAATATTACATGTTAAATATTAAGATATAATGAATTATGTGTGGGAAATGGAAAAAGGAAGGCCCGCAGAGGATAATTAACTTTTGAGTTCATCTTTCAGGGCAGAGATTTACCAGGATGAGGGAGAAGTATGTATATGTGTGTGTGGGGGTGGTAGGGGCAGTAAATAGAAACTAGGAATTTAAGGGGAAAGGAGAAATAACTATTATGATCACATGTGCCATTATTGGTTGCTGTATGATGTAGTGTTATTTGTTTGCCCTAAAATCTTTCTTGTTTTGGTTTTAAGGAGCTCCTCTTGCTTCAGAATTTTGAATTTCAAATGTACCCTCTTCCTGTCCATTATTATTATTATTTTTTACTTTTTAAAATTATTTTTTACACAAATGGAGCACAGCTTTTCATTTCTCTGGTTGTATATGATGCAGAGTCACACCATTTGTGCAGTCATACCCATACATAGGGGTAATAATGTCCATCTGATTCCACTACCACCCCCACACCCCCTTCCATGCCCACCCTCCCCTCTGCTCAGTCCCAAGTTCCTCCATTCTTCCCATGCACACCCCCGCCCCCTTATAGATCAGCATCCACTTATCAGAGAAAACATTTGGCCTTTGATTTTTTGGGATTGGCTTACTTCACTTAGCATGATATTCTCTAACTCTGTCCATTTAATACCCCAAAATGCCATAATTTTATTATTCTTTAAGGCTGAGTAATATTCTATTGTGTATAGATACCATAGATTATTTATCTATTCATCTATTGAAGGCCATTTAGGCTGTTTCCGCAGTTTAGCTATTGTGAATTGAGCTGCTATAAACATTGAGGTGGCTGCATAACTGTAGTGTGTTGATTTTAAGTCCTTTGGGTATAGACTGAGGAGTGGGATAGCTTGTATGGGTTTCTCTAACTTGTACACAGGTCATTCTAGAGTAACATATACCTCAAATGGAAATAATGTCCTACTTTAACCTAAAGGAATTTACTATTAAGGAAACTTCGTATGTAAGACAAAAAGGAAATCTTCTAAGCAGAACCCTAAAAAGATGTACATAAAGTTGCTGCCTAGCTCCGTTAAAGTCCCTTTTGTCTTATCTTTCCCCAGACTCAAACTTTATTTTATTTTCAAGGTGTTGCCTATAGTCAAGTAAGATGAAACATGTTTTCTACAAGAGTAAAATGTATTTTTCTAATTTCTTTTTAGCCTGTCTGACTTTGTTGATCTTTTTTGACAATAAAAAAATCTCTGGTACAGAGTATATAATTTATAGAAGTTTCTGTGCAAATGAATGCTAAATCAGAAGGCAACAAAACAGAGAAAGGGAATTGCTGATCTCCCCAATTGTTGGCCTTTAATATAAACTACCTTTCTAAAGAACATGAATTTAATGAATATGAAATAAAATTTTCATTTGCTATAGAGGTACCTAAATGGCTTATGAGATAAATGATTATAGCCAAAACTATAGACTGTTAAAATAAGGAAGCTAAATGTACTCAGCATTGATGGTACTAATAATTTATTGCTTTATTTGTTGTGAGTTTTTAGTTAACATAGATTTTGTTCATATGCTATGTAGCTATAGGTAGTAAAAACAATTAGACTTAAGTTTTGAACTTTCCTATTTGTAAAAGAATTTAAGGTCCTTTTGATAGTCTAGCAACCAATTAAATATTTTTTTAATGGTTCAACTAATTGCTTTATGACCATTATTTATTTTGCTATGTTTGCTTAGGGTACAGAAAATAAAAACATTAAGAGAATGTTAAGGAAACTAATGATGTAAATTAATTGGGGTTGTTCTTATTGTCAGATGTAATATGACAAGTTAATATATAGCATTTACACAGAGGCATGTTTTTACATGCCATGGGTTGTTTAATGGAACAATTTATATTTAAATAGACAATTTACTTGTCAACTTGGAAAGTTTGTCTTACTGCCTCAGGGATAGTATACACCATATTGCAACTATGAAAAAATGTTTGGAAAGCTGTTGGGAACTTTTTTGCCAACACTTCCACTTTCTCATGTTCTGTGGCTTTGAATGTAAATTTGAGAAATTTTTATGTTCACAACTTCGGGAGACATAATGTTTACAGACAAAACTAATATCAGTTTTGAATGTAAGTACTTGTTTTGGAAGATGGTTTCATATGAGTCTTTGATTAAGATTTTATCTTATAGGAGATAAATTTAATCTGGTTTTTAGCCATAGAAGCATTCAGACTGAATCTTGAAAATGTTCTCTCTACTTTTTCTTACCATCAAAGACATTGATGAAGGGCTTTTTAAACCTGAGAACTTCTGGCCTAGATGTTCTTAGCTAAATTTCCACTTGGAATCAGTGGTTACATTGTGGCAGATGTTAATCTTCAGTACTGGTTTAATAATAACTCGAGTTGTTCATAAGGTTTGGTTTCACACACATATAAAGTATTTATAAAGCTATTTATTTCCTTTAATTTCAAGACCAAAATATAACTCCAAATGCCTTTGGAATTTGGAATTAATACTGAATGTTGGTGTTGATGAAGAGTCCTTAAATATCTGTCATAGTTTTTATACATCTATTATTTTTCACTTTGTCATTTTCTTTTTATTTTGTGTGTGTGTGTAGAAGTAGCTTGGAAGTTCTCCGTAGTTTTAACATTCCTTTTGAAAATGACATTTGCTCATTTACCCAAAGTTTATTTGAAAAACCCAGACTAGCAAGCATGGTGGCACATGTCTGTAATCCTCCTGACTTGGTAGGCTGAGGCAGGAGGATCAAAAGTTTACAGGCAGCCTCAGCAACTGAGCGAGGCCCTAAGCAACTTAGTGAGGCCCTTTCTCAAAATAAAAACAAAAAAGATCTGGGGATGTGGCTCAGTGGCCAAATGCCCCTGGTTAAATCCCAGTACTTAAAAAAATAAATTGGAAAAAAAAAAAAGAAAGAAGGTAAGAAAAAGAGAAACCACACTACAAATTGGACCAGCTACATCATCCACAGGGCCCAGAGCAAAATGAAGCTGCAGAGAGTCCTCTTCAAAACTTGAGAATTGCAAGTTGTTGGTGACAGTGAGGCATTAAACCAAGCCTGTCATTTTCTTCTCTAAGTATTTATAACTACTTCCTTTATTACTAAATGTAATTATTTCTTAAAAGATACTAAAGTGATCTATAAAATTAGGCATCTTACATTACAATCTTCCAAAGATTGAAGGGAAACTAAATGGCTGACTCTAGTTTCAGGCTAATTTTGAAGTGTTTCATATTTGGAATAGTTCTTGGAATCTAATGGCTTTTCATACTTTTAAATGAGTGAGTTTGTTCTCCATATTCTCTGGCTCCAGAATCTTAAGGTCATTTTGCAAAGAAACGAAAGTGGTGTAAAAACCACCTCTACTTCCTGGTGTCCTCGATACTTCAGTATAACCCAGAAATACATTTCTTCTCTAATAATACTAGATCCTGAAGACAAATAATCTGTCAGTGTAGGAGCAGAGTTGCCCTTACTCTGTCTAATCTCTTTGGACAATCTATAATTACCATCAAGATCATCTGCTGCATTCCATGCTCGTAATGAATGCTGTTGCTCTTACATAGCTATTCAGAAAAGAGGGTGACTTAGAGGAGACAAGTACAGAAATTTGTGCCTGGTTTACTCAGATGTGTAATCTCTTAATGAAGACAACTAGATCTGGTATAAAATTCAGAAGCTTTAAAAAATGTCATGTTGGATTTAATAATGAGGAAAAAGAGTGCACATCATGATGTGGCTTCAGCTGACATTTTCACTTAAACCCTAAAACTAAAATATACCTCTTATTAATGTTATACAGTCAGAATAACGGCTGCCTTTAAGTTAATGTGGACAAAACTAATGACTCCAATTGCTGTCTTTATTTACTTTCCAATGTGGATGAGATACTTTTAGTTACCTGGCAATTCCCTATTAAAACAGAAAACACTGTAACTCTTAAACAATGCAAAATTAGTTTCCTAGTTTATATTTTAATAGTGAAAGTAGTCTTATGGTGAAATGAATTTAAGTTGTTTAAAATGGAAGCATTTTATGTTTTCCACAAGACCCTCTTAAAAAAACTTGGAATTTGGAGCAGGGATAAGGCACTGTTACTTAGTAATATGAAGATTATTACTGTTTGGTTGTCATGAAAACAAATTAGTTTGGCTAGAATGGTGCAACAGTGTAATAATGGCCTAACCTTAGAGCCACTCCATAGTAGAATTCTGCTTTGCTTCCTGAATGTTATCTGCATTAATTCCTGTTGTTTGAATAGCAGGCTTATGCATATAAAAGTGGGTTCTTTGCCCAGAATCCAGTGGTACATTTAGGGGTAAATGTGTTTCAGAGAAGGTGAAATTTTTACATTCTCTCTCTCTCTCTCTGGTCAATATAGCAAAGATCTAATTTCATGAATGCCTTCTCTGTGCATGTTCTGGAAAAAAATAACTCCAGAGTTTCAGACTTATTACTAAATTAAATTCCTTTCTTAAACAAAATAATGCTACTTGCAAGGTTTCTGTAATCCACATTTCTTAAAATAAATTTGTATTGTATTAAGGTAGTAGTATTTAGAGCCTATTAGAACATGTTGTTTTCAAAAAAAAAGTAAAGAAACTTCTTGTGTATGACGGAAAAGAAAGGCTAGGGATGAATTTGATAAATCCTAGATCAGATTTTTTATAATAAAAATAGTTCATATCTTAATTTGATAAATCATCAATAGAAAAAAGTTTTTCTCAAATTTTACACAATAAAATTTCCTACTTTGTTTTGTTACATAGATTTCATAGTACCTGATGTTGAATATTAAGAAAAACTTGTCTTAGTTTATATAAATAATATATAAGCATGTGTAGAGTATATAATAAGTGTATAATTAAGCATGTATGGAAAGGGCAAATGTGCTATCCTCTACTTTTGCTCCTTCTTGACTAGCCATATCCCATCTAGCATCTGGCCCAGGATGTCGAGGTTCTGATTGGAGAGAAGTGGAGGAATGAAAAGGTAGAGTCTACAGTAGCAGGAAGAAAATGGTCTTTGGAGCCAGGCAGTTCTGAATTTGAGTCCCAGTCTACCCTCTTAGTGGGTAAATGGGCCATATTGATTCATTGCTCAGAGCCTCACCCTTCTCATCTGTGGAGACTGTGTCAAGGTGTGGGAAGGCCAGGAGTTACCACATGTGAACCATGCCTTATGCCATATTTGATCCTCATTTTGGCAGCCTGTATAGGTGCTGCAACTTTCTTTTACCTGGATTTACCTTGTTTGAACCTATTTCTTTAGTGAAGAAAAGATTGGGGAGAAGGCACATCTTAAAGCAATGCCCAGGCTTTCATATAGTTAATACATCTCTTGTGGCCCTTGCCAGAGTCAGAGTGTCTTCTTGTGAGGAGATCCATTAAAAACACAAATTTCTCATGGCCAGATCATTTCTATGACCAGATGTATTTGGCAAAAGCTGCCATACTGCCTTTTAAATATCATAGGCCTCTAAAGTCTTGATGAAATTTATTGAACTTTCTCTAACCCAGTCTCACAAATTTATATGAAAACAAAATATTTAGTAGGATAACCTATGAATAATTTATTTACTGAAATAAAAAATGATGTTTTGGAACTTGTTATATGCTGTAGACACTGTCATAGGCTGCCTCAGGGCAGTCTGGGGAAGGTAGAGATAAGTAGAAAGCTTGCAATGCTGATTTCAGATAATCACGAATAATTTGGGCTTAATAAATCCATGTGTACTGTAGATAAGATGTGAAAACTATTTTATATCAGGTGGTCATAAAAGACCTCTTGAAAAAGAGATATCACATAAGTGAACTGACCTTGCAGAAATTATGAAGAGTAGAATCTTGTAGACAAAGAAAAACAACAAAGGAATGAGTATTCTCTGGAGTGTACTTTGAGAAAGATGTTATAATAAAAGCAAAGAGTATATGTACAGAAGTGTCTCATCAAAATATTTTGCATGCATAATATAGAATAAGTTTTTATTGAGCATTAAGTACTATATAATGTATGCTTAAGACACTGAGAATATAGTTATGTAGATGTCCTTCAGTGGATGAATGGATTAAAAAATATGGCATATATACACAATTGAATTTTACTCTGCAATAAAAGAGAAAAAAATTATGGCCTTTGCAGGTAAATGAATGGCACTGAAGAAGATAATGCTAAGTGAAGTTAGCCAATTCAAAAAAAAAAAATGCCAAATGTTTTATCTGATATAAGGAGGTTGACTCATAGTGGGGTAGGGAGGGGGAGCATGGGAGGAATAGACAACTCTTGATAGGGCAGAGGGGTGGGAGGGAAAAGGAGGGAGCAGGGGATTAGCAAGGATGGTAGAATGTGTTAGACATCATTATCCAAAGTACATGTATGAAGACACGAATTAGTGTCAACATACTTTATATACAACCAGAGATATGAAAAATTGTGCTGTATATGTGTAAAAAGAATTATAATGCATTCCACTGTAATTTATTTTTTAAAAAATCAATAAAAGAAAAAAAGAACACTTGGTAATACCTGGAAAAAAAACAGAAGAAAGTAATTCAGAGGAGAAAGGTTTGGTGTTTAGGGAACTGGGTAATAATTTGTATGATGAAAGTAGCATGTTGTAGTGGACAAGGCTAAGCTAGACTTCCCAAGTTGAAATCCCAGCTCTGCCACCTTCTTGCTTTATAACCTTGGATAAGTTATTTAACCTTTGTGTCTGAACCTTGGTATATTAATAGTGCCTTTCATTGGATCAGGAAGTTGATGTAAAGTTCCTAGAACAGTTTCAGGAACATTGTTAAAATAGATGATGAGGGTGGTAGTGATGATATTCCTATCATAATAAATGTCATTATTATTGTCTTCATTAAAATCTTCTACCTAGTTCTATAGCGCAGCTTGTTTGCCTGAATATCCTTCATCACCTCCTAGTGAAATCCAAGCTTTGTAGGCAGAGTCCTACACATGATTGCCCACTATGTAGGCACTATTCTTAGACAACAAAGAAGAGAATAAAACTTGATTCATCTGTTTTGTACTGCTTAATGAATCCCAAAAGTTTCTTGAGGATTTGTGAGTATGATTGTATTCTGTTTCAGTTGTGTGATGGTGGTGGTAATAGGTTGAGGGTAGCGTGGAACAAATGAGAACTTGCAATGTACCACTTGCTAGAAGGATTAGGTTAGGTGACAACCATAAATCTGTACTAATAATGGATTATCTTAACAGTGACTCTAAAGCTCTTAAAGATTTACTGTGTTCCTTCTGAACTAACAAAGTTTAAAAGTTATCTGGGATAGTTTTAACACATTATTGGCTTCTAATTCTTAGAAAATTGGTAATCCATGTAAAGAATAGGAAAGCCTTAGTTGCTGCAAATGTTCATAACCTGAAGAACCCATTCCCTAACCATTTTAAATAAATGATTTTTATAAATTTCATAACATTTTGTTTGTGCATGGATGAGACTATTTAGCTCACCAATTACATATCTAGCTTCTGTAGCAGCCGTTTGGAATTAATCTAATTGCATTCTGTTGAAAGCCAGTCACCTTTTATACATGACAATTTTATTCTGAGAAAATGAAAATGTCAAGTCTTCCTAATACACAGAATCACTCTTCTTCTTGATTGTTTAAAGCAGAAAGAAAACTACTCAGATTGTCTGTTTAGGATTATTTTCAGTTATCTGTATATGTCTACATGTAGCCATATTCTAAGACCACTTTATGCTTAGATACTGCTTTCTAAACCCTATAGGATTCTGTTCTTCAAAAATAGAAAAAAAATATTATCTCATTTGACATTTTATTCTAAGGAAGACTAATTAGAACACTAATATCTGAGAACTGACAACCTCCTACATATTATTTTTGAATACCATGTGCAAGACTATATTATTTTGGTTGTTTCAATAGCACATATTCTCTGCAGCTTGCTAACAGCAATTTTATTTGTCTTTTTTTTAAAAAAATTGTGCCTCGGGCTGGGTTTGTGGCTCATCAGTAGAGCGCTCACCTAGCATGTGTGAGTCCCTGGGTTCGATCCTCAGCACCACATAAAAATAAATAAATAAATAAAATAAAGGTATATTTTTTAATATAAATATTTTAAAAATTGTGCCTCTCTTTAGGATATGCTAAAGAATAGGAGGTGAATGTGTTCTCATAATGTTTGTAGGATATAATTATTTTCAGTTTTTAGTACAAAGATTCTATGATCCTGAAATTCTGTATTATAGATTGTTATATGTTGCTTTTTATTTCAATGAGACCAAAGTAATATTCTAAGTGAAAAAAGATTAGAGTAGCATTTCTCAAATACCACTTTTGAACCTCAGCTTAAAATAGATTTATTTCAAAAAAACTCAAAAGAAATTCAAGAAGACATTTATGGAGCAGCTACTATGTGCTAGGGATTATATTAGGTGTTTTCATAGAGGCATTTAGAGGCATTTAATTATTTCAATAAACCTTAAAGATTTTTTATATAATCCATCACACATACATTTATTCAGATTAAATATGTTGCCTACTGATTTTATAAATTGCCATTGTTAACTTTAATATGTGAAGATTATAGAGTTAAATTTTGTGCCTACTTTTAACAATTATATGGGACCTTTTAGAATAAATTTTGTAGTTTTCTTTTCTTCCCTGACTTTCCTTCCTTCATTTTCTTATCAGTTCAGGGTTTTAAAATTGGTGTTTTTAGGTAAGCCATCTCTTGTCCTTTTTAGTATAACCTGAGGTTATTAAATAAATTTAATAAATTGATGGACTTTAAACTTGGCCAAAGTCATACAGGTAGGAAATAGAAGAGCGAAATAATATAAATCCAAATAAATTTTAGGGTACTTGCTTGAGGATTTATATGTCTGTCTTCTGTTTCATCTTACTGCCTATGAAATCAAGATAAAAACAAAACATTTAAGTGCTTTGAAAGGGTTCACAGCTATTTGTATGACTAGAGTTTAATCTATTTTGAGCAAAGAGAACTAGGTTATATGCTATTTCTAGATTGAGTGAGACCAGTAAGTCATTTTCAGTCTGTAGGATGCAATTCAACATTGTATTAACATTTATGAAAATGCCAACTCCCATTTAGAGCAGATGACCAACAGGTGATATCAGAGAGAGGACATCTTAGGAAAAAGAATCCCTTTTCTAGTGATTGGAATTGTGTCCTACAACCTTCTGTGTTAATTAGCTTGGAGTGCCTCAATAATGCTTTATCCAGGTTGTCTAGAACCCCCACAAACATCTTTCCATCAGCCCTCATTAGGATGCTATATTGCAGCCTTTCCTTAATAGAAAAACAGAGAACTTGCAGACCTTGCTGTCTCTTAGGTGATTCTGAAATTTGAGAAAAGTGAAAGTCATTGTAAATAAATGCCTGGTTCTTATACTTCTGATGAGAGAAAAATCTTTGCAAAAGAAAACACAGCAGATCCTATCTTTATGAATTGTTTATTAGGAAGTCTAGTTTTTCTTAAGGTAGGTGTGTTCTTCTAGAAAGTTCATGTTTACTTTCTTTTTGATGATTGTTGCTATTTCAGACCAATCTTGATACTGTATAATAAAAGTTATTTTTATTTTGCAAAAGGATAATAATGCTTCTACATTTTTGAAAACTGAGATGCAAACAGTATTTGAAAGTCTTGTGGTTCATCCCCAGCGTCTTATAACATGGTCCTGAAGAACACTGCTGAGATATGCAGGTGAATGAGAATTTTCTGAAAGAGAAGTGTATAACCATGGGTTCAGATATAACCCGATACTTTTGAAAGCAGAAACCACTACCACCAACTTTTTCCTAAGCCTAGAGGTCACTGGAAGAAGAATAAGCCTGTAAAGTTGATTTGTAGTGTAAGTCTTATGTGGCCATAGAGCTGAGAAATTACTGAAAGAAAGGGTGGCGGATTTGTCATTCTCATTTGGTCATGCTTTGCCTTTTCTTGGATTATCCTTTTCATTCTTTTCTGCCTCTTCCTTATGTAGCCATCAAAGTCTAGTTCAAATCCTACCTGTCGCAAAAAGCCTTTTTTTTTTGTGGGGTAGGGGCAGGTATCAGGGATTGAACTCAGGGGAACTCGACCATTGAGCCACATCCCCAGCCCCTATGTTATATTATATTTAGAGACAAGGTCTCACTGAGTTGCTTAGTGCCTCAGTGAGACCCTGAGGCTGGCTTTGAATTTGAGATCCTCCTGACTCACCCTCCTGAGTTGCTGGGATTATAGGCATGCACCACCTTGCCCAGCTCAAAAACCCTTTTGGGCTCCTTCCAGTTCTGATTGATTTCTTCTTTTCCTGGCCATTTTCAGTATTTGTTTCACCACTCAGTCTGGCCCTTAATTGGACCATTGGTTGGCATTTATAATATTTGTGTGATCATATGATCTGACCCTTAATACTGCCTAGAGTCTCCTAATGAAAGCTGCCATTTTGTTGTCTAAGATTCTGTGCTTTAAAAAAATTTAACAGCAGTTCTATGAGGTATGTACTAACATTATTCCAAATTTATATTTTAGTCTCTCTCCTTTAAAATCTATTAATATTTGCTTTATGTATTTAGGTGGTCTGATGTTGGTGCATATATATTCACAATTCTTTATGTCCTCTTGATGAGTTTCTTACTATATAATAATAGCCATTTTATTACTATATAATTATTTTCTTTGCCTCATTTTATTATTTTTTGCTGAAAGTCTATATCTGATATAGGTAAAATACCCTTGCTTTCTGTGGGTTTCCATTTGCATGGTGTATCATTATACATTCCTTTACTTTAGTCTTTGGGTGTGTCTTAAAGGTGAAATGAGTCTCTTCATAGGCAGCATATTAGTTGGGTTTTTATTATCCATTCAGTTACTCTATATTTTTTGATTAGGGGTTTTAATCCATTTATATTCATGGTAATTATTAATAATAAGAACAATACTTCCATTTTGTCATTTTAAAAATTGTTTTACAAATACTGTGTCCAACTCCCCCCCCCCCCCCCCC